>NW_027362768.1:364088188-364328188 GCF_046119375.1 Phyllobates terribilis
AAGAAGAAAAGGGGAAGAGAAGGAAAGGGAGTAGGGGAAGGAAAGAAAAGGAGCAAAGTAGGGAAGAAAAGGAAAGAAGGGGGGAAATAAAAAAAAAAAAAAAAAAAAAGAAAGGTCTCCATGGGGGGTGGAGGGAAGGGGGGGACTTACTGTAATATTGTAAAACTAGTATTGTCATGTAATATCTGTTCCAAGTTTTGTTATGTTTAATAAAAATGTATCTGATTTAAAAAAAAAAAAAACACGCAGCACCGCAGCTTCTATCAAACCCTGGGTTTCGCCTATCAGCTTTGTCCTGGGGCAAGCCCACAGGCGAAGCCAAGTAAAGGGTAGTGTGCCAAATGTTTAACTTTCATTTTTATGTGTTTTTAACTCATTTATTTTTGCGAGCTCTAATTGTTCGGTAATGCTACTCTAAGTCCAGTTGTTTTTTAAGGGAAACTCATGACAATATTGCGGGCGGTGATCGCTTGTAGAACTACTGGTCTCAGCAGGATGAATTGGATGAATACATTGATATTGGAAGTGAGACGGAGGATTCCAGATTATGTAGATTCCACTCATATTATTTTAATTTCTTCTTTTTTTTCAGGCAGGATATGTTTCTGGAGATTGTTTTCACCTCCAACGTCACAATAAACAAAAGTTGGGGCTTTTTTTTAATTTTGCATGGTGGCGTGTCACATTCTCAGTGTGTATTGTGTTACTGCTTCGGCTGCGAAACGTGACCTGTTTAGAATACTTGCGTGAGACGCATCAGATTGTACAGAGATAGAAGGTTTTGGTTACTTTATCTATGGGTCTTTTCCTTGATAATAGGGTGTAAATGAAATTACAGCCCTATCTGTCCACCTGTTCACGCTGACGTCCATATAGTAGCTATACCTTTGAGCTGATCTAATGATGTCGCCTTGACTTAGGAAATTAAAAATACAAATGTAGCAGAGCTGACTGTGTTATCATTATTAAAGTATTGGAGGTAAATCTACCAGTCTACGCCGACAGTGGCCACAACCTACCATGGCTTTCATCCACCAAAGGGAAAAATACTGCATTGTCTACATTTATAGGAATGTACACTCAGTATAATTAAATAAAGTCTATACAGATGCATACATGCCAGACGGAAGCCAATATGATAACATCATCAATGAATACCTGTGCAAAAATTAAAGTATACACATGCATATACCTTTGGCTATGTGCACGAAAGCCTCACAACCACTACTTTGCTACATGTGATACAGCGGAACGCTCTGCAATATGTCTTAGGGTATGTGCACACTGAGATTTTTCTTTAGGGGCTTTTGTAGCAGAAACTGAGTGGAAACTCTAAATTTTCTTCCAAAATCAGAACTCCTCAAAAACGTGGTTCAAAAAGACTGAGTGTGCACATACTCTTAGGCTGCGTTCCCACAACAAGTTTTTGATGTTGCAGATTTTCTGCACCCATTAAGTAAAATAGGTTACTTGCATTTTTTCAAAAATAAAAAAAGTCCCCAAAACGTCATCGTGGGAACGTAGCCTTACTGTCCTCCATGGCAACATTTGATTGTCTGTGAGTCCTGGTAATATTTTGGCGAGTGAGGTCCCGATTGGATTGAAATGTTTCCCTATTGCACAAAATTTGGCACCAGATATTGCAACCCAAGACACAACAAAATGGTATTTTTTTCTCCCCCATAATCCGTGAAGATACATACTAAAGCTGGAGTCACATTAGCGTATCACATCCGTTGCGAGAGCATCAGATGCTATATGCTAATGACACTCGGCTCCTGCTCTGCTGCAAGTGAGAGCCGAGTGTCAGTACTCTGTGCTCCGATCTTCTCGCATGAAAGGATTTCTTTATATCCTATATTGTTGGCGTCGGCGGGAATCGCACTGCACTCCAATGAGAAAATAACCGCAGATGTGAGCTGCCCCATAGGTTAACATTCTGCCAAGTGCAATCCGATTTTTATCGGATTACACTAGTCCAATTACATTGCAAGCGGGAGTGAGCCCTAACTGGAAAAAACACAAAATGTAAGACCTTCCGCAAAACAAGAGTGACCGCCCAAACTTCATCCTTTTTGCATTGCAGTTCCCCGGACTGTCCTGGTAATATTGGGACTGTTGGCGACCATGCTTGGCCCAATTCTCCACTCCTTTAGTTTGGGTTTCCACTATGCAATACTGAAAAAAAAAGAATGGGCCCCATCTCTCCAAGGGCCCTATAGAAGCTGCATGATCAGCCTTACAGAGGATGGCGCTTATGGAGTACAGGATGCCATAACCTGCTTCGTTCATCTTAATAGGTTTGGGGCACCAACATATTTGCAATTCATTTGTTGGTAAGATTTAGGAATCCGTGCCCCTATTGTAGTATAAAAATCCTTATTATTTTATTTATTATGCTTCCCTATATATCGCCATTAATTCCACAGTGCTTTACAGACATCATCACTGTCCCCATTGGGGTTCACAATCTACATTCCCTAGCAGTATGTCTTTGGAGTGTGGGAGGAACGTGGAGAACCTGGAAGAAACACACACAAACACGGGGAGAACATACAAACTCCTTGCAGATGTTGTCCTTGGTGGGATTTGAACCCAGGACCCCAGCACTGCAATGCTAACCACCGAGCCACCGTGCTGCTCTTCTTTTCTTGGCATTGGATGTTACATGAGATTGTGGTTAATCGTCCCGCCAGCGCCCACGGTGTTAATATCAGACGCATCCTGTATAGACCAGGTGGTATCAGTTTGCTGGCATCTCACTATCTGAAGTGATAAAATGTTTGTTTTTCACATTTGTATTATCAAATATCACTTGTTACATAAAGTTCCAGCATCACTTCTCTATTAGTGATGTGATGGGTTTATGACTCGGGTTGTCACCTAACCCCTTTAGGGCTGTGTTTAATACTACGCTACGGTGCATGAAAGATTAGGCAGAGTCATCAGGTGGGTTTTCTTAGAAACACGCAACCGACAGTAAACAGATCTTTGTGGTGGTGAATGTAGGCCGCGGATCTTGCCCTACATTTCAGCATTTCTCAGGAACTTTGGGTTTTGGTGCCTGGAAACTGTTCACAAAGTTTACGTGTAAATGATAAAATATGTAATTTTACAATTTTATGCCGGCGCTACTGAGATCTCATTAATATCAGCTGTCCACAAATCTGCAGTGTTATGGGGGTAGAGGCATGTCATTTATGTAGGTCCTAAAGGAACCGAAGCTACCCTTAATTGCTGTCTTCTAATCTTAGGCAATGAATGAGCACCATCTTCCATTATTAATCCTTCATAATGCAAGAAAAAGCTACAGAAAAACACCGCCTGCCTTTTTGCGTGTACAGTTCCTATGCAAACCTATGTGTCTCCATGGCTACAGACGACAAATAAACCCTGTGTAGTCTGATTCTGTGGTCATGTGCTCATCTGCCTCCTCCTCTGTTGTCTGTAGGTTAGCAAGAAGAGGGGCTAGAAAAGTGGAGGAACACATGGCTGAAGGATCAGACTACACAGGGTTTGTCTGTAGTCTGTTACCATGGAGAAACTGAGGATAGGTGAACATAAGTCAGATTAAGAATGATCCGAATATTCTGCAACTCGTTGAAATTGTAGTGTATTGGATGTAGCGATCCTGAAAGTCATTATCGACCCTTTAAAGAACCTTGCCACATGATTTGGGATAAGAAGACAAACCAGACACTTCGTTTGCAGACACGTGTTCGGGGTGTTTGCCCCTCATCGATGCAAAGCAGGAGATCTGATTTGGCTGGGTGGAAATGTAGCATGAAGTTTGTGTCTTTTCCGATATTACATGTGTGAACTTGGCTTTTAAAAGACGTCTGGTTTAGTTACAGCCACCTCAAAAGGTGCCTAATAGAGATGAGCAAATCAATGGCCACATCAGTAGTCCATGTCTGCAGGACGGGAGCCCTGCCAACTATCTCCTATCTGCCGGCATCCCGGGCATTGGATATGCCAGCCTGGCACAATGTCATGGGTGCGTCACACAGCGAAATCAGCAGAGGTACCGGAGATTCCGGCAGGTAACAGAAGATTCCCGGGGCCGCGGTCCGACAACCATGGACGAGTGACGTGACTTCTGCACCAGGGTCTTGCAAATTAATTTGCTCATCTCTATTACCTGTGCACCTTAGATAGTTGGAGGTTGAACGCTCAATTGCCCTTTGGATATCTTGTCCAGCCACCCCCTTCCTATACACATGTACTGCCAGCTCGGTGCAGCATCCATGTGTATGCCAAGAGCAGTTCATCTCTAGGGGCAAACCTAAAAATTCAACGTTCCCAATCCTTGTCTCCCGGGGAAGAATCAAAAAGCCCTTTTACACATTTGATGGTGGTCTGGTCTTGCCAAAATCAGCAAGTTGTGACTACTGTAGTGTGTATGGGAACCTTAAAGGGACGTGTCAGTTGATTCATGCTGCCCAAACCACGGGAATCCAGGGCACTGGGGCAAAATGTGGGGCATGCACCTCAGATTCTCCATGATAGGGACCCCATTGCCTCAATTTCAACCTGTATTTGACAGAGATAGGACTCGTTCAGGCGACCATTTAAATCGAACGAGCTATCATCACTGTGATCAGAGTGTGATCTGTACAATCGGACTGTTTTTCTCAGATGGAGAGAAGACGGATGTGTGACCCTGGCCATAGAGAAATATATAGAAATAAGACAGATTTAGGTTTCATGCTTATAGACTTATTGACCTTTTAAATCTTTCAGTCATTTCAAGAACTGAAACAATTGATGAGCAAAAGACCGTGCAAAACCGAGGGATCGCCGTCCTCCCAGTGCTTTACATAACATTACTGAGGACTTTACAGAGTCACCCGTGCGACAAACATTGTGAAACTACAAAGCAACTAAATGTCAGATGTCTTTTTACATTGTTTGTCACATATAATAATGTGACTGGCTCTCGGGTCAACAGGTGAATTACCCGGTGGGCCCCTCTGCAGGAGTAAACCACTTACCCCTCAGCATGAGCAGAAGATGGCTCAATACATTTGATTCTCTATGTACAGAAAAAAAGCAGCATCTCATCATTCATCCAACACACTACGTAGAGCATTATTATATAGAAGCAGAAGTAAATTTGTGAATGAGGGTAATGTAATATTTGCATGTAGCTGAACAGTTGGCCCCCAGAGTCAATGATACTGGTGGGCCCTTGGCAGCCTGATAATGTTGGTCACCTCTGCACTTTAAAAGGGTTGTCTCCAGCCTGGAGACCTACTGATCGATGCAAATTTGGCTTCAGTCCCGGCTTGAAACAATCAGGGAATGCACCGGGTGACTGTCACTAATCTGCACAGCTCGATCTATCCCCTTTCTGCAGCGGGATGGAGTCTGCACACTGACACTGCCTGTGACATGCGGCATGCTGCTGCACAACGCACCGTCTGTCGCGTCTCTTGAGCCTCAGGACACTGCTGACAATCTCTATAACGATGGCTTCTGATGATTGCGATCCGATCTCGCCTGCGTATGTGATACCTGAGGATCAGGGGACGTGACAAGCTGTAGGTAAAACATTGAATTGATTGGTGGATGTAATATGATAATTTAGTAGCTTATTTTTCTACAGTGTCGCCCATGTTTGCATTTAGTGCAATTCAGAAAATGTCCTCAGTTCCTACATGGAAACCATCAACAAGTAGCTGTTGACGGATTTGATTTTCTTATAACATGTCCATAATATTATCTACGGTATATATTAGTGATATATGGATCATTAACACTTTAAAGGTGGAAGGAAATTACTTATATATATGTATATGTCTGTTTTCTTCTAGAAACAGCGCCACACCTATGTTTAGTCTCTAGCAGGTATTGCAGCAGTCGAGTGAACTACAATAATAGACACAACCTGACTGATGAGGGGGGCCCTTATATTAGAAGAAAGCAGCCATGTTTTTATAATTTCCTACAAACCCTCTAATACCCTTTGTAGTTCTGCTCATTAAAGGGAACCTGTCAGCATGCTGTTGCATATAGAACTTTTCTTATGGCTGTGTAGGTGCTCCAATAAAAATATTTTAGATTTTTTTTTTGGAGAGGTGCAATGTGCCAATCATGAGAAATCAAGTGGGAAAAGTCCTATGCAAATGAAGCTGAAAGCGCACTGGGGGTGTGTCTATGGATTTGGACTGCTTCTTCCAAGCACTGACAGGTTCCCTTTAACTCGTGATTACCTAATGTTGGAGGCTGATATACTTAAAAAAGAAATAAAACCATATATAATGTGTTTCAGAGTTATCCTGCTTGCTGACAGTTTCCAGATTTTTCCCCCTGTATTACAATGTGGAGTAGATACAAAAGATGCAGTGATGAGCTGGTGAATCAGCGTGTAGCTGTAGGTGGAGATCGGAGCGGCTCATACATGTTGGATCTTATTACTACACGTTCTTCGTCCGCGCAAGGTTGTGTTGAGAGATATTACTGCGAATAGCCTCGATTTAAAGCGCGGGCGTCATCCCATAATAAACCCAGTTCCACCAGTTCTGTTTGCAGCCGGTCTCTAGGAGAGAACGGGAGGATTTTCTTTTCTTCTTTTTCCTTGTTGGAGGCAGATGCAAAACAGTTTCTCGAAATGTCATCATCTTCTGCCTTTTTATAGACTTTTCATGAGGAAGTCGCCGACAGCTCAGGCGTTTTATAGACATTCCCTGCAAGTCTCCACCTAAACTATTCCCTTAAAGGGGTTGTCCCTTTTCAAAAAACTTCAGCTTATTGCAAAAAAAAAAACAACAAAAAAAAATGCATTTTATTTTCCCTCCCCGGGTCCAGTGATGTGTCTCCGGCCCTGCCCCGGTCTGTTCTTTAACTGCAGCACGTTGACAGCGCCGCAGCCAATCACTGGCTCCGCCAATGTAGATGACTGATTGGCTGCAGCGTTATCAACATGACGTCAACACTGTAGCCAAACAGAAGAGCCCGAGGCACTACCTACTGGACACAGCATTGGACCTGGGAAGGGTAAGTTCTGTTTTTTTCACAACAAATTGAGTCAAAAGGCAAGTTTCGTTACGCCTGTGTACACATGCTGCATTTTTTCGCAGTAGTATCACAATGTTTTAAGCGATGCATTTTTGAGGCGCGTGTAGCAAAACAAATAAATAAATAATGTGTCCGCAAAGCATGAATGCTTTTTTAGGCTATGTTCCCACCATGAGCTTTTTGGTGAGTTTTTGATGTTGCAGATTTTTCAGGTTACTTGCATTTTTGACAAAATACGGAGCATCAAAAACTCATTGTGGGAACGTAGCCTTATAGGTTGTGTTAGTTTTTGGGGATTCTAGAAAACCGTTAATGTTTACTAATTAAAATGGTGCATTGTATGGCCTATAAGTCTCCTTACACTGACATGTCAGGCATGTCTCTTTACACAAGGAGAGATGTTACCCCTTAGACACTAATTAAAAAGGGAAATTTGCTTTACTGGAGTTACCCTGAACGTCTCATGATAATTGGACACTATTTAGCCCTTATTTGTGCAACATATGGCACTATTATTTATGAATATGAAGTTTTTCAAGGTTTCAAAAAACACTAAGTTTTTCAAGCAGAAACTTCTACAAGAAGTTCTCATTTTGATGGAGTTTTTCTTTTTCTGAAACGTTCTTTGCAGCTTTTTGATTGGACGGTGTCTAGTTTGGAAAGTTTTCGATCAGGTCCTGCTTCAAAGAAATAACATTCACTTTTTCTTTCCACCAAAATTTTTCCCAAATCTTCTTCAGGAAAAAAAAAAAGACCCAAAAACTCCATAGAAATTAATATGAAGAGTTTTTCAAGCTGATTTTGAGGAGGATTTTGGAGCGGATTAATTTAGAAAAACTCTGTGAACGTAGCCTTATTCTCTTCATTTCCCTACTTCTTAAACATTGGGGGCTGATAATATTTCGCTTCTACATGTTTTGATCCTGACTTTGCTGAGATATTGAAAACCAGGAGAAATTACAGAATTTTCCATCAGGTTGTCTGATTATTCAGGCGACGTCTTTTGTAGTAAAATGATCATAAATTTATTGGAAGTTGAACCTGGAAATTGAAGTTTACAGTTTATGGTTGGAGCCTGGTTTATGGCGCCCCTGGAGGAGGGGTGGACATTTCCGGATTATCTTAATCCCAAGATTAAGAACTTGCTTCACTACTATTTTTTTATCTTTCTCATCTTCATCCATGTTTTATTCACCATTGAATAGCAAAGTAATAGAAGCGTACGGGTTGAGCTCATTTCTCATAAAAGGGGCATGCGGCACCAGGCATATGGTAGACAAAAATACTATTAAAAACAGTGTAAAATAAAACTAAAAAAACATAGCTACTTTCTTCCAGAAATAGCGCCACCTCTGTCCATTGGTTGTGTCTGGTATTGCAGGTAATTTCTATTGAAATGAATGGGACTGAGCTGCAATACCACAAAAAACCTATGGATAGGTGTGGCGCTGTTTCTGAAAGAACGCAGACATTTTTTTTTATTTATTTGTTTGTCTTTTTTCACGGCACCTGAGATTTTGATGGCAGCTTATGTGAAAATGCGTTGAATTCAGCCTGGGAAGTTTTTAGAATTTTCTTAACTTCATTCCGATAGTTAAAGGAGTTACGTATGGCTGACCTGCAATACCACTAACAACCTTTAGACTGGCGTGGTGCTGTTTCTAAAGCTGACTAAAGTTCATTGTGCAGCTCGGCTCCTATTAAAAGAAATACAACCTGAGCTGCAGTACCCGAGTTTGGCCACCATACGATGTGTGGCGCTGTTGCGTTTTGGCTCCATTCACTATTTATATCTGGAGCTAAAACAGCTGATCGGTGGGGGTAGGTGGGTGTCAGGTATAAGACCTCTGCTGACCCAATATTGACCCTTCACCTTATGTCATAGGTCATCCATACAGTCAGCATGGACAACCCCTTTAAATAAACCTCCCATCTGATAATAAAGAAATAATGACTCTTAGGCGCATCATCATCATCATCTTCATCTCTCCCCAGACACAGGACATAGGTTATACCAGGCTTATGGGGTGGCAGATATGTCTCAGAGCCAAGACAGAATAGATGGCTGCCAGGGGATAGGAGATCTCTGCACTGTCTTACATTAAAGGGCCGGTACCCTTAGAAATAAGAAGGTATCATTGGAAAATAATTAATTCTCTAGTGGAATTTCTTGCATCCTCCTATAACTATGTGCACATACCCTTAAAAGACTCCTTGGGTTTCTTAAAATCAAGACCCGTAGTTATCACTGGAGGACCCAGCTTGTCCTTAGATTACCA
The DNA here is from genome assembly GCF_046119375.1 of Phyllobates terribilis. Lineage (NCBI taxonomy): Eukaryota > Metazoa > Chordata > Amphibia > Anura > Dendrobatidae > Phyllobates > Phyllobates terribilis. Next base: position 364,097,488 of record NW_027362768.1, read on the forward strand.
AAATAGCCTATTAATTTCAGTGGGTACCATGTAATGCCTTATTTCCCCAGCGGTGGTGCTGTAGGGAGATTGAATACTTGCTACAGAGTGCCCTCGCACATTTCACTTGATCGTGGAGATCCTCAGCAGCAGAGCACTATGTGATCAAGTTATTTTTTCCCCCAAAGTTTAAAAAAAAAGATGTAAAATCTGTAAAGCACTTTGGAATTAATGGCGCTATATAAGTGAGTAAAATAAATAAAAATTGAATCTGTCAGCAGGTTTTTGCTATTTAATCTGAGAGCAGCATAGTAAAGAGGAGGAGAGCCTGATTCCAGCGATGTGTCACTTATTAGGCTGTGTTGTAGTTTCAGTACAATCAGTGTTTTATCAGCAGGAGATTATCAGTAGAGGACTAATTGTTCACATACAGGCTAGTCCAGCTAATCTGTGTAACCCCGCCCCCACCACTGATTGGCAGCTACTGACGGTGTACACAGGAAGCTGCCAATCAGGGGAGTGGGCGGGGTTATACACAGCTCAGCATTGTGAGCTCTGCTACATCTGCAGCAGAGAAAACAGGGATTGTACCAAAACTACAGCAAGCAGCCCAGAAAGTGACTCATCGCTGGAATCAGGATAAGTGGTACGTCGGAAATCTAATTGTTTTTACAGGGACTTTGTGATTTTACCCATTTAAGTAGATGAACAAATAGATAATGCCTACAAATTAATGATGGAACATCTGGAGAGCGCATCCTGTGCAAAAGCTAACAACCAGTAATTAATACACAATGCCGGAGCTAATTCCAAAACAAACTGCTCCTTCCTGCTCCCCGGCCGCCTCTGCCAATTATCCGGAGAGCTGAAACGAAAACAAAGTGTGTGCCACCTTATTCTGCACCGGGGACGGACTGTCCTCAGGGCTAAATACTTACGCCCCTGATGTGATTTATTCTTCTATTCTTCACTGGTAATATGAGTCATATGAGATTTAAAAAAAACAGCGCCACCTTTGTCCATAGGCTGTGTATGGTATTGCAGCTTAATCCCTAAAAGGAGCCTGTCAAAATGATATTTTTTTTGTAGCGATCCGATGTTCCAATCATGCAAAATCTAGATGAAAAGTCGTATGAAAGTGTCAGGAAGAAGCAATCCAAGTGCATTGACACCCCCCAGTGCACTTCCACTGTTCTAGGTTAGATTTCTCATGACCCACACATCGGATCTCAACAAGAAAGGGATCATTTTTATTGGGAGACATTCAGCTATACCACCATATCACTACTGCCATAAGTAAAAACGTGCTGAAAGGTTCCCTTTAAATGACTGGTGCTGAGCCTGCGTATAAGAATGGTGCCATGTCAGGATGATTGCAAGAGATAATTGGATGCCAAGCAATTCAGCATATTTGATTGGTGCCATATTTCTTTTTTTTTGGGGATATAGACTTGAACCCCAATTCATCAAACAGTTTGTGCCAGAAAACTGGTGGGAAACTGTTACAAATGGTGCAAAATTTTTGCACAAAAACGTTATATTAAAGTGAAATTTAGCGCGAGAGGGCAAGGTTTAGCGCAGCGCGACAAAAGTGTCAAACTCTAGAAGAAATGTTCCGTTTCTACAACTCACCTGGTGCACGGCAAAATACTCCAGTGATAGCAACGGTCCAAACAATAGCCGGCACTCACGTCTTCTTAAAATAATTGCTTTATTGATTCAAGAGTACAAAGGGCTCAAAAATGGTTGAACACAACATCACAAATATTAAAAAGTCAGAAAATAACTACCTGCTGCGCTCCCAGGCAACGTGTTTCAGACCTGCATGGTCCTTTGGAGAGTCCTTTTGGACCATGCAGGTCTGAAACATGTTGCCTGGGAGCGCAGCGGATATTTCTTTTCTTGCCTTTTTAATTTTTGTCCTGTTGTGTTCTGCAGACACAAATTTTGCTCCATGTTTCAGACCTGCATGGTCCTTTGTCAAGCCTTTTTACGACAGGCGTACAGCAAATGAAAGATGCGCCAAATTCATATGGAGGCGCACAAAATGTCTTGATGAAGCGGCCTCCTCCGCTCAGGCACTACTCAGCGCCGAGGCCATACTGAGCCTGCTCATAGCGGAGCCAGTAAGTGACCGAGACAGCACCAACACGCAACACGCACTTGTGCACTGGATATAAATCTGTCCTCGCTGTGATATCAGTCGATTATTACATTACTTTTTGTGCCAAGTTCTCCTGCTCGCGACCGAAATGCTTTAATCATACCCTTAACACAGTAATTATACTTCACCTCGCACATTTGCATTTAGAACATTGTGTCCTCCAACAGAGAAAACTGATTTTGTAAAGTGAAATTTTGCATTCGATCAATTTTATGCCAATGTGCTTGGAAATATTCTCATTTAAAGGGGATCTGTCACTTCTCATAGCTATGTATTTTTTTTAAATTTTATATAAATGCCGCTGTTCTCCTGAATCCGGCGATATTTTTCTTTCGTTCCTGCGTCTCTCTGTTCCCGAGATATGGCCCCTTCTATAAATCTAGTCTTTTTATCCAACTGGGAGTGATCCTCAAGAAAAGGCCCACAGACAAGAGGTGAGGACCACGCCCACTTGGCTACCAAGTCTAGATTTATATACAGGAAAGACAAGGCTGTATCTCAGGAATGGGGAGGCGCAGGAACAAAAGAAAAACATCGCCGGATTCAGGAGAACAGGGGCAGGTAAAAAAATGACATATTAATGGGAAGTGACAAGTCCCTTTAAATCCAGAAGCATTAATCTGTCCTGATCATCTCCATGTCAAAGGGAGAACACACACACTGTATATTGTAACCAGTCTTTTACATTTGTATGGTTTTCAATCGTGTAAACAAGACTATTTCTATTCAATCACAGCAAGCAGAGATTGTGAAAACGTTGAGTAATAGAATATTAGAAACTTTGCTTTTAGGATAGAAAGTGGATTGAATACGGCACCGGTATATGATCTTACTAGATTTGTACTCTTATTATAATGATACATGATTCTATAGATGTAAATTGTAATTTGCTGAATTGTTTACAACATTTGTGTGTTTTGGTTTTTTTTTGTCTAATAATGTTTTTTTTTCTTCATTTTCAGGACTATATTCTAAAAGGTAAATTACTCATTTACATTCCTTATTATATACACAGTTCTTCTTATAACTGGTAATGGATGTGATCAGATAGTTTATGGAAGAACACCACCATGTCGACCATTTAAAAAGCATTTTAAAGTACAACTATAGTCTATAAAAGCAGAAGCATTAATATTCCATAAATAATGTCCTTGCTTTATAATCTATTTCATATAGTGTAAAGAAAATGGTTGTGTTTTCATATAGTATATTACACCGTCTCATTATTTATTTACCAAAAACTAGGCCAAAATGCAGAAGCAGTGTATGAAAGCATAGCCATTACCTATAGTATATGAAAGCATAGCCATTACCTATACTATATGAAAGCATAGCCATTACATATAGTATAAGAAAGCATAGCCATTACCTATAGGATATGAAAGCATAGCCATTACCTATAGTATATGAAAGCATAGCCATTGCTTATAGTATATGAAAGCATAGCCATTATATAGTATATGAAAGCATAGCCATTACCTATAGTATATGAAAGCATAGCCATTACTTATAGCATATGAAAGCATAGCCATTATATAGTATATGAAAACATAGCCATTACCTATAGTATATGAAAGCATAGCCATTATATAGCATATGAAAGCATAGCTATTACCTATAGTATATGAAAGTATATTCATTACTTATAGTACATGAAAGCATAGCCATTACCTATAGTACATGAAAGCATAACCATTACCTATAGTATATGAAAGCATAGCCATTACCTATAGTATATGAAAGCATAGCCATTACCTATAGTATATGAAAGCATAACCATTACCTATAGTATATGAAAGCATAGCCATTACCTATAGTATATGAAAGCATAGCCATTACCTATAGTATATGAAAGCATAGCTATTGCCTATAGTATATGAAAGCATAGCCATTACCTATAGTATATGAAAGCATAGCCATTACCTATAGTACATGAAAGCATAGCCATTACCTATAGTATATGAAAGCATAGCTATTACCTATAGGATATGAAAGCATAGCCATTACCTATAGTAAAAGCATAGCCATTATATAGCATATGAAAGTATAGCTATTACCTATAGGATATGAAAGCATAGCCATTACTTATAGTAAAAGCATAGCCATTATATAGTACATGAAAGCATAGCCATTATATAGTATATGAAAGCATAGCCATTACTTATAGTACATGAAAGCATAGCCATTACCTATAGTATATGAAAGCATAGCCATTATATAGTATATGAAAACATAGCCATTACCTATAGTATATGAAAGCATAGCCATTATATAGCATATGAAAGCATAGCTATTACCTATAGTATATGAAAGTATAGTCATTACTTATAGTACATGAAAGCATAGCCATTACCTATAGTATATGAAAGCATAGCCATTACTTATAGCATATGAAAGCATAGCCATTATATAGTATATGAAAGCATAGCCATTACCTATAGTATATGAAAGCATAGCAATTACCTATCGTACATGAAAGCATAGCCATTACCTATAGTATATGAAAGCATAGCCATTACCTATAGTATATGAAAGCATAGCCATTACCTATAGTATATGAAAGCATAGCCATTATATAGTATATGAAAGCATAGCTATTACCTATAGGATATGAAAGCATAGCCATTACTTATAGTACATGAAAGCATAGCCATTACTTATAGTAAAAGCATAGCCATTATATAGTATATGAAAGCATAGCCATTACCTATAGTACATGAAAGCATAGCCATTATATAGTATATGAAAGCGTAGCCATTATATAGTATATGAAAGCATAGCCATTACTTATAGTACATGAAAGCATAGCTATTATATAGTATATGAAAGCATAGCCATTACTTATAGTAAATGAAAGCATAGCCATTACCTATAGTATATGAAAGCATAGCCATTACCTATAGTATATGAAAGCATAGCTATTGCCTATAGTATATGAAAGCATAGCCATTACCTATAGTATATGAAAGCATAGCCATTACCTATAGTACATGAAAGCATAGCCATTACCTATAGTATATGAAAGCATAGCTATTACCTATAGTAAAAGCATAGCCATTATATAGCATATGAAAGTATAGCTATTACCTATAGGATATGAAAGCATAGCCATTACTTATAGTACATGAAAGCATAGCCATTACTTATAGTAAAAGCATAGCCATTATATAGTACATGAAAGCATAGCCATTATATAGTATATGAAAGCATAGCCATTACTTATAGTACATGAAAGCATAGCTAATATATAGTATATGAAAGCATAGCCATTACTTATAGTACATGAAAGCATAGCCATTACCTATAGTATATGAAAGCATAGCCATTATATAGTATATGAAAACATAGCCATTACCTATAGTATATGAAAGCATAGCCATTATATAGCATATGAAAGCATAGCTATTACCTATAGTATATGAAAGTATAGTCATTACTTATAGTACATGAAAGCATAGCCATTACCTATAGTATATGAAAGCATAGCCATTACTTATAGTAAAAGCATAGCCATTATATAGTACATGAAAGCATAGCCATTATATAGTATATGAAAGCATAGCCATTACTTATAGTACATGAAAGCATAGCTATTATATAGTATATGAAAGCATAGCCATTACTTATAGTACATGAAAGCATAGCCATTACCTATAGTATATGAAAGCATAGCCATTATATAGTATATGAAAACATAGCCATTACCTATAGTATATGAAAGCATAGCCATTATATAGCATATGAAAGCATAGCTATTACCTATAGTATATGAAAGTATAGTCATTACTTATAGTACATGAAAGCATAGCCATTACCTATAGTATATGAAAGCATAGCCATTACTTATAGCATATGAAAGCATAGCCATTATATAGTATATGAAAGCATAGCCATTACCTATAGTATATGAAAGCATAGCAATTACCTATCGTACATGAAAGCATAGCCATTACCTATAGTATATGAAAGCATAGCCATTACCTATAGTATATGAAAGCATAGCCATTACCTATAGTATATGAAAGCATAGCCATTATATAGTATATGAAAGCATAGCTATTACCTATAGGATATGAAAGCATAGCCATTACTTATAGTAAAAGCATAGCCATTATATAGTATATGAAAGCATAGCCATTACCTATAGTACATGAAAGCATAGCCATTATATAGTATATGAAAGCGTAGCCATTATATAGTATATGAAAGCATAGCCATTACTTATAGTACATGAAAGCATAGCTATTATATAGTATATGAAAGCATAGCCATTACTTATAGTACATGAAAGCATAGCCATTACCTATAGTATATGAAAGCATAGCCATTACCTATAGTATATGAAAGCAGAGCCATTATATAGTATATGAAAGCATAGCCATTATATAGTATATGAAAGCATAGCCATTATATAGTATATGAAAGCATAGCCATTACCTATAGTACATGAAAGCATAACCATTACCTATAGTACATGAAAGCATAGCCATTACCTATAGTATATGAAAGCGTAGCCATTACCTATAGTATATGAAAGCATAGCTATTACTTATAGTACATGAAAGCATAGCCATTACCTATAGTATATGAAAGCGTAGCCATTATATAGTATATGAAAACATAGCCATTACCTATAGTATATGAAAGCATAGCCATTATATAGCATATGAAAGCATAGCTATTACCAATAGTATATGAAAGTATAGTCATTACTTATAGTACATGAAAGCATAGCCATTACCTATAGTATATGAAAGCATAGCCATTACCTATAGTATATGAAAGCAGAGCCATTACCTATAGTATATGAAAGCATAGCCATTATATAGTATATGAAAGCATAGCCATTACCAATAGTACATGAAAGCATAGCCATTACCTATAGTACATGAAAGCACAGCCATTACCTATAGGATATGAAAGCATAGACATTACCTATAGTAAAAGCATAGCCATTATATAGCATATGAAAGCATAGCTATTACCTATAGGATATGAAAGCATAGCCATTACTTATAGTACATGAAAGCATAGCCATTACTTATAGTAAAAGCATAGCCATTATATAGTATATGAAAGCATAGCCATTACCTATAGTACATGAAAGCATAGCCATTATATAGTATATGAAAGCATAGCCATTACTTATAGTATATGAAAGCATAGCCATTACTTATAGTACATGAAAGCATAGCCATTACCTATAGTATATGAAAGCGTAGCCATTATATAGTATATGAAAACATAGCCATTACCTATAGTATATGAAAGCATAGCTATTACCTATAGTATATGAAAGTATATTCATTACTTATAGTACATGAAAGCATAGCCATTACCTATAGTACATGAAAGCATAACCATTACCTATAGTATATGAAAGCATAGCCATTACCTATAGTATATGAAAGCATAGCCATTACCTATAGTATATGAAAGCATAGCTATTGCCTATAGTATATGAAAGCATAGCCATTACCTATAGGATATGAAAGCATAGCTATTACCTATAGGATATGAAAGCATAGCCATTACCTATAGTAAAAGCATAGCCATTATATAGCATATGAAAGTATAGCTATTACCTATAGGATATGAAAGCATAGCCATTACTTATAGTACATGAAAGCATAGCCATTACTTATAGTAAAAGCATAGCCATTATATAGTACATGAAAGCATAGCCATTATATAGTATATGAAAGCATAGCCATTACTTATAGTACATGAAAGCATAGCTATTATATAGTATATGAAAGCATAGCCATTACTTATAGTACATGAAAGCATAGCCATTACCTATAGTATATGAAAGCATAGCCATTATATAGTATATGAAAACATAGCCATTACCTATAGTATATGAAAGCATAGCCATTATATAGCATATGAAAGCATAGCTATTACCTATAGTATATGAAAGTATAGTCATTACTTATAGTACATGAAAGCATAGCCATTACCTATAGTATATGAAAGCATAGCCATTACTTATAGCATATGAAAGCATAGCCATTATATAGTATATGAAAGCATAGCCATTACCTATAGTATATGAAAGCATAGCAATTACCTATCGTACATGAAAGCATAGCCATTACCTATAGTATATGAAAGCATAGCCATTACCTATAGTATATGAAAGTATAGCCATTACCTATAGTATATGAAAGCATAGCCATTACCTATAGTATATGAAAGCATAGCCATTATATAGTATATGAAAGCATAGCTATTACCTATAGGATATGAAAGCATAGCCATTACTTATAGTACATGAAAGCATAGCCATTACTTATAGTAAAAGCATAGCCATTATATAGTATATGAAAGCATAGCCATTACCTATAGTACATGAAAGCATAGCCATTATATAGTATATGAAAGCGTAGCCATTATATAGTATATGAAAGCATAGCCATTACTTATAGTACATGAAAGCATAGCTATTATATAGTATATGAAAGCATAGCCATTACTTATAGTGCATGAAAGCATAGCCATTACCTATAGTATATGAAAGCGTAGACATTATATAGTATATGAAAACATAGCCATTACCTATAGTATATGAAAGCATAGCCATTATATAGCATACGAAAGCATAGCTATTACCTATAGTATATGAAAGTATAGTCATTACTTATAGTACATGAAAGCATAGCCATTACCTATAGTATATGAAAGCATAGCCATTACCTATAGTATATGAAAGCAGAGCCATTACCTATAGTATATGAAAGCATAGCCATTATATAGTATATGAAAGCATAGCCATTACCTATAGTATATGAAAGCATAGCCATTACCTATAGTATATGAAAGCATAGCCATTACCTATAGTACATGAAAGCATAACCATTACCTATAGTACATAAAAGCATAGCCATTACCTATAGTATATGAAAGTATAGCTATTACCTATAGGATACGAAAGCATAGCCATTACCTATAGTAAAAGCATAGCCATTATATAGCATATGAAAGCATAGCTATTACTTATAGGATAAGAAAGCATAGCCATTACTTATAGTACATGAAAACATAGCCATTGCCTATAGTATATGAAAGCATAGCCATTATATAGTATATGAAAGCATAGCTATTACCTATAGTATATGAAAGCATAGCCATTACCTATAGTATATGAAAGCATAGCTATTGCCTATAGTATATGAAAGCATAGCCATTACTTATAGGATATGAAAGCATAGCTATTACCTATAGGATATGAAAGCATAGCCATTACCTATAGTAAAAGCATAGCCATTATATAGCATATGAAAGTATAGCTATTACCTATAGGATATGAAAGCATAGCCATTACTTATAGTACATGAAAGCATAGCCATTACTTATAGTAAAAGCATAGCCATTATATAGTACATGAAAGCATAGCCATTACTTATAGTACATGAAAGCATAGCTATTATATAGTATATGAAAGCATAGCCATTACTTATAGTACATGAAAGCATAGCCATTACCTATAGTATATGAAAGCATAGCCATTATATAGTATATGAAAACATAGCCATTACCTATAGTATATGAAAGCATAGCCATTATATAGCATATGAAAGCATAGCTATTACCTATAGTATATGAAAGTATAGTCATTACTTATAGTACATGAAAGCATAGCCATTACCTATAGTATATGAAAGCATAGCCATTACTTATAGCATATGAAAGCATAGCCATTATATAGTATATGAAAGCATAGCCATTACCTATAGTATATGAAAGCATAGCCATTACCTATCGTACATGAAAGCATAGCCATTACCTATAGTATATGAAAGCATAGCCATTACCTATAGTATATGAAAGTATAGCCATTACCTATAGTATATGAAAGCATAGCCATTACCTATAGTATATGAAAGCATAGCCATTATATAGTATATGAAAGCATAGCTATTACCTATAGGATATGAAAGCATAGCCATTACTTATAGTAAAAGCATAGCCATTATATAGTATATGAAAGCATAGCCATTACCTATAGTACATGAAAGCATAGCCATTATATAGTATATGAAAGCGTAGCCATTATATAGTATATGAAAGCATAGCCATTACTTATAGTACATGAAAGCATAGCTATTATATAGTATATGAAAGCATAGCCATTACTTATAGTACATGAAAGCATAGCCATTACCTATAGTATATGAAAGCGTAGACATTATATAGTATATGAAAACATAGCCATTACCTATAGTATATGAAAGCATAGCCATTATATAGCATACGAAAGCATAGCTATTACCTATAGTATATGAAAGTATAGTCATTACTTATAGTACATGAAAGCATAGCCATTACCTATAGTATATGAAAGCATAGCCATTACCTATAGTATATGAAAGCAGAGCCATTACCTATAGTATATGAAAGCATAGCCATTATATAGTATATGAAAGCATAGCCATTACCTATAGTATATGAAAGCATAGCCATTACCTATAGTATATGAAAGCATAGCCATTACCTATAGTACATGAAAGCATAACCATTACCTATAGTACATGAAAGCATAGCCATTACCTATAGTATATGAAAGTATAGCTATTACCTATAGGATACGAAAGCATAGCCATTACCTATAGTAAAAGCATAGCCATTATATAGCATATGAAAGCATAGCTATTACTTATAGGATAAGAAAGCATAGCCATTACTTATAGTACATGAAAGCATAGCCATTACTTATAGTAAAAGCATAGCCATTATATAGTACATGAAAGCATAGCCATTATATAGTATATGAAAGCATAGCCATTATATAGTATATGAAAGCATAGCCATTAATTATAGTATATGAAAGCATAGCCATTACTTATAGTGCATGAAATCATAGGCATTACCTATAGTATATGAAAGCGTAGCCATTATATAGTATATGAAAACATAGCCATTGCCTATAGTATATGAAAGCATAGCCATTATATAGCATATGAAAGCATAGCTATTACCAATAGTATATGAAAGTATAGTCATTACTTATAGTACATGAAAGCATAGCCATTACCTATAGTATATGAAAGCATAGCCATTACCAATAGTACATGAAAGCATAGCCATTACCAATAGTACATGAAAGCATAGCCATTACCTATAGAATATGAAAGCATAGACATTACCTATAGTAAAAGCATAGCCATTATATAGCATATGAAAGCATAGCTATTACCTATAGTACATGAAAGCATAGCCATTACTTATAGTAAAAGCATAGCCATTATATAGTATATGAAAGCATAGCCATTACCTATAGTACATGAAAGCATAGCCATTATATAGTATATGAAAGCATAGCCATTATATAGTATATGAAAGCATAGCCATTACTTATAGTATATGAAAGCATAGCCATTACCTATAGTATATGAAAGCGTAGCCATTATATAGTATATTAAAACATAGCCATTACCTATAGTATATGAAAGCATAGCTTTATATAGCATATGAAAGCATAGCCATTACCTATAGTATATGAAAGCATAGCTATTGCCTATAGTATATGAAAGCATAGCCATTACCTATAGTATATGAAAGCATAGCCATTACCTATAGTACATGAAAGCATAGCCATTACCTATAGTATATGAAAGCATAGCTATTACCTATAGAATATGAAAGCATAGCCATTACCTATAGTAAAAGCATAGCCATTATATAGCATATGAAAGTATAGCTATTACCTATAGGATATGAAAGCATAGCCATTACTTATAGTACATGAAAGCATAGCCATTATATAGTATATGAAAGCATAGCCATTACTTATAGTACATGAAAGCATAGCTATTATATAGTATATGAAAGCATAGCCATTACTTATAGTACATGAAAGCATAGCTATTATATAGTATATGAAAGCATAGCCATTACCTATAGTATATGAAAGCATAGCCATTATATAGCATATGAAAGCATAGCTATTACCTATAGTATATGAAAGTATAGTCATTACTTATAGTACATGAAAGCATAGCCATTACCTATAGTATATGAAAGCATAGCCATTATATAGTATATGAAAGCATAGCCATTACCTATAGTATATGAAAGCATAGCAATTACCTATCGTACATGAAAGCATAGCCATTACCTATAGTATATGAAAGCATAGCCATTACCTATAGTATATGAAAGCATAGCCATTACCTATAGTATATGAAAGCATAGCCATTACCTATAGTATATGAAAGCATAGCCATTACCTATAGTATATGAAAGCATAGCCATTACCTATAGTATATGAAAGCATAGCCATTACCTATAGTATATGAAAGCATAGTCATTACCTATAGTATATGAAAGCATAGCCATTACCTATAGTATATGAAAGCATAGCCATTATATAGTATATGAAAGCATAGCTGTTACCTATAGGATATGAAAGCATAGCCATTACTTATAGAACATGAAAGCATAGCCATTACTTATAGTAAAAGCATAGCCATTATATAGTATATGAAAGCATAGCCATTACCTATAGTACATGAAAGCATAGCCATTATATAGTATATGAAAGCGTAGCCATTATATAGTACATGAAAGCATAGCCATTACTTATAGTACATGAAAGCATAGCTATAATATAGTATATGAAAGCATAGCCATTACTTATAGTACATGAAAGCTTAGCCATTACCTATAGTATATGAAAGCGTAGACATTATATAGTATATGAAAACATAGCCATTACCTATAGTATATGAAAGCATAGTCATTACTTATAGTACATGAAAGCATAGCCATTACCTATAGTATATGAAAGCATAGCCATTACCTATAGTATATGAAAGCAGAGCCATTACCTATAGTATATGAAAGCAGAGCCATTACCTATATGACATGAAAGCATAACCATTACCTTTAATACATGAAAGCATAGCCATTACCTATAGTATATGAAAGCATAGCTATTACCTATAGGATATGAAAGCATAGCCATTACCTATAGTAAAAGCATAGCCATTATATAGCATATGAAAGCATAGCTATTACTTATAGGATAAGAAAGCATAGCCATTACTTATAGTAAAAGCATAGCCATTATATAGTATATGAAAGCATAGCCATTACCTATAGTACATGAAAGCATAGCCATTATATAGTATATGAAAGCATAGCCATTATATAGTATATGAAAGCATAGCCATTACTTATAGTGCATGAAATCATAGCCATTACCTATAGTATATGAAAGCGTAGCCATTATATAGTATATGAAAACATAGCCATTGCCTATAGTATATGAAAGCATAGCCATTATATAGCATATGAAAGCATAGCTATTACCTATAGTATATGAAAGCATAGCCATTACCTATAGTATATGAAAGCATAGCCATTTCCTATAGTATATGAAAGCATAGCCATTACCTATAGTATATGAAAGCATAGCCATTACCTATAGTATATGAAAGCATAGCTATTACTTATAGTACATGAAAGCATAGCCATTACCTATAGTATATGAAAGCGTAGCCATTATATAGTATATGAAAACATAGCCATTACCTATAGTATATGAAAGCATAGCCATTATATAGCATATGAAAGCATAGCTATTACCAATAGTATATGAAAGTATAGTCATTACCTATAGTATATGAAAGCATGGCCATTACCTATAGTATATGAAAGCATGGCCATTACCTATAGTACATGAAAGCATAGCCATTACCTATAGTACATGAAAGCATAGCCATTACCTATAGTACATGAAAGCATAGCCATTACCTATAGTACATGAAAGCATAGCCATTACCTATAGGATATGAAAGCATAGACATTACCTATAGTAAAAGCATAGCCATTATATAGCATATGAAAGCATAGCTATTACCTATAGGATATGAAAGCATAGCCATTACTTATAGTACATGAAAGCATAGCCATTACCTATAGTATATGAAAGCGTAGCCATTATATAGTATATGAAAACATAGCCATTACCTATAGTATATGAAAGCATAGCCATTATATAGCATATGAAAGCATAGCTATTACCTATAGTATATGAAAGTATAGTCATTACTTATAGTACATGAAAGCATAGCCATTACCTATAGTATATGAAAGCATAGCTATTGCCTATAGTATATGAAAGCATAGCCATTACCTATAGTATATGAAAGCATAGCCATTACCTATAGTACATGAAAGCATAGCTATTACCTATAGTATATGAAAGCATAGCTATTACCTATAGGATATGAAAGCATAGCCATTACCTATAGTAAAAGCATAGCCATTATATAGCATATGAAAGTATAGCTATTACCTATGGGATATGAAAGCATAGCCATTACTTATAGTAAAAGCATAGCCATTATATAGTACATGAAAGCATAGCCATTATATAGTATATGAAAGCATAGCCATTACTTATAGTACATGAAAGCATAGCTATTATATAGTATATGAAAGCATAGCCATTACTTATAGTACATAAAAGCATAGCCATTACCTATAGTATATGAAAGCATAGCCATTATATAGTATATGAAAACATAGCCATTACCTATAGTATATGAAAGCATAGCCATTATATAGCATATGAAAGCATAGCTATTACCTATAGTATATGAAAGTATAGTCATTACTTATAGTACATGAAAGCATAGCCATTACCTATAGTATATGAAAGCATAGCCATTACTTATAGCATATGAAAGCATAGCCATTATATAGTATATGAAAGCATAGCCATTACCTATAGTATATGAAAGCATATCAATTACCTATCGTACATGAAAGCATAGCCATTACCTATAGTATATGAAAGCATAGCCATTACCTATAGTATATGAAAGTATAGCCATTACCTATAGTATATGAAAGCATAGCCATTACCTATAGTATATGAAAGCATAGCCATTATATAGTATATGAAAGCATAGCTATTACTTATAGGATATGAAAGCATAGCCATTACTTATAGTACATGAAAGCATAGCCATTACTTATAGTAAAAGCATAGCCATTATATAGTATATGAAAGCATAGCCATTACCTATAGTACATGAAAGCATAGCCATTATATAGTATATGAAAGCGTAGCCATTATATAGTATATGAAAGCATAGCGATTACTTATAGTACATGAAAGCATAGCCATTACCTATAGTATATGAAAGCGTAGACATTATATAGTATATGAAAACATAGCCATTACCTATAGTATATGAAAGCATAGCCATTATATAGCATATGAAAGCATAGCTATTACCAATAGTATATGAAAGTATAGTCATTATATAGCATATGAAAGCATAGCTATTACCAATAGTATATGAAAGTATAGTCATTACTTATAGTACATGAAAGCATAGCTATTACCTATAGTATATGAAAGCATAGCCATTACCTATAGTATATGAAAGCATAGCCATTACCTATAGTACATGAAAGCATAGTCATTATATAGCATATGAAAGCATAGCTATTACCAATAGTATATGAAAGTATAGTCATTACTTATAGTACATGAAAGCATAGCTATTACCTATAGTATATGAAAGCATAGCCATTACCTATAGTATATGAAAGCATAGCCATTACCTATAGTACATGAAAGCATAGCCATTACCTATAGTACATGAAAGCATAGCCATTACCTATAGTATATGAAAGCATAGCCATTACCTATAGTATATGAAAGCATAGACATTACCTATAGTAAAAGCATAGCCATTATTGTTATGTTCTGCTACCAGAGCTAAGGAAAGAGAGGAGATCTGTCCCTACGATAGAACTCAGCTGAATCCCTACGATGTAACAGGGAACCTGATCCTGCGATCAGACCTGCTAAAGTCCTAAGCTAGTCTGTACGAAGACCTATAGATGTGGGGGAGGAATCCCTACAAGTACTAAGGACTGGGAGGAATATGGGACACCTCCTAACAGAAATAGTAGCAGACAGACGAACAAACAAAATAGATAGAACATAGAGGTCAGTAAACCAAGCAAACTAACAGAGCAAGACACAGAGCACAGGCTAGCTAGAAAGTAGATATACAATGAAGTCCAGCAAAGCCAGAATGGCGGAGCAGGATTAAATAGGCCAACAAGGTCATGTGACCAGCAAAGGAAAAAAAACCTAACAGCAAGGTTCTAACAATTATATAGCATATGAAAGCATAGCTATTACCTATAGGATATGAAAGCATAGCCATTACTTATAGTACATGAAAGCATAGCCATTACTTATAGTAAAAGCATAGCCATTATATAGTATATGAAAGCATAGCCATTACCTATAGTACATGAAAGCATAGCCATTATATAGTATATGAAAGCATAGCCATTACTTATAGTATATGAAAGCATAGCCATTACTTATAGTACATGAAAGCATAGCCATTACCTATAGTATATGAAAGCGTAGCCATTATATAGTATATGAAAACATAGCCATTACCTATAATATATGAAAGCATAGCCATTATATAGCATATGAAAGCATAGCTATTACCTATAGTATATGAAAGTATAGTCATTACTTATAGTACATGAAAGCATAGCCATTACCTATAGTATATGAAAGCATAGCTATTGCCTATAGTATATGAAAGCATAGCCATTACCTATAGTATATGAAAGCATAGCCATTACCTATAGTACATGAAAGCATAGCTATTACCTATAGTATATGAAAGCATAGCTATTACCTATAGGATATGAAAGCATAGCCATTACCTATAGTAAAAGCATAGCCATTATATAGTATATGAAAGTATAGCTATTACCTATAGGATATGAAAGCATAGCCATTACTTATAGTACATGAAAGCATAGCCATTACTTATAGTAAAAGCATAGCCATTATATAGTACATGAAAGCATAGCCATTATATAGTATATGAAAGCATAGCCATTACTTATAGTACATGAAAGCATAGCTATTATATAGTATATGAAAGCATAGCCATTACTTATAGTACATGAAAGCATAGCCATTACCTATAGTATATGAAAGCATAGCCATTATATAGTATATGAAAACATAGCCATTACCTATAGTATATGAAAGCATAGCCATTATATAGCATATGAAAGCATAGCTATTACCTATAGTATATGAAAGTATAGTCATTACTTATAGTACATGAAAGCATAGCCATTACCTATAGTATATGAAAGCATAGCCATTACTTATAGCATATGAAAGCATAGCCATTATATAGTATATGAAAGCATAGCCATTACCTATAGTATATGAAAGCATATCAATTACCTATCGTACATGAAAGCATAGCCATTACCTATAGTATATGAAAGCATAGCCATTACCTATAGTATATGAAAGTATAGCCATTACCTATAGTATATGAAAGCATAGCCATTACCTATAGTATATGAAAGCATAGCCATTATATAGTATATGAAAGCATAGCTATTACCTATAGGATATGAAAGCATAGCCATTACTTATAGTACATGAAAGCATAGCCATTACTTATAGTAAAAGCATAGCCATTATATAGTATATGAAAGCATAGCCATTACCTATAGTACATGAAAGCATAGCCATTATATAGTATATGAAAGCGTAGCCATTATTTAGTATATGAAAGCATAGCCATTACTTATAGTACATGAAAGCATAGCTATTATATAGTATATGAAAGCATAGCCATTACTTATAGTACATGAAAGCATAGCCATTACCTATAGTATATGAAAGCGTAGACATTATATAGTATATGAAAACATAGCCATTACCTATAGTATATGAAAGCATAGCCATTATATAGCATACGAAAGCATAGCTATTACCTATAGTATATGAAAGTATAGTCATTACTTATAGTACATGAAAGCATAGCCATTACCTATAGTATATGAAAGCATAGCCATTACCTATAGTATATGAAAGCAGAGCCATTACCTATAGTATATGAAAGCATAGCCATTATATAGTATATGAAAGCATAGCCATTACCTATAGTATATGAAAGCATAGCCATTACCTATAGTACATGAAAGCATAACCATTACCTATAGTACATGAAAGCATAGCCATTACCTATAGTATATGAAAGTATAGCTATTACCTATAGGATATGAAAGCATAGCCATTACCTATAGTAAAAGCATAGCCATTATATAGCATATGAAAGCATAGCTATTACTTATAGGATAAGAAAGCATAGCCATTACTTATAGTACATGAAAGCATAGCCATTACTTATAGTAAAAGCATAGCCATTATATAGTATATGAAAGCATAGCCATTACCTATAGTACATGAAAGCATAGCCATTATATAGTATATGAAAGCATAGCCATTACTTATAGTATATGAAAGCATAGCCATTCCTTATAGTGCATGAAATCATAGCCATTACCTATAGTATATGAAAGCGTAGCCATTATATAGTATATGAAAACATAGCCATTGCCTATAGTATATGAAAGCATAGCCATTATATAGCATATGAAAGCATAGCTATTACCTATAGTATATGAAAGCATAGCCATTACCTATAGTATATGAAAGCATAGCCATTACCTGTAGTACATGAAAGCATAACCATTACCTATAGTATATGAAAGCATAGCCATTACCTATAGTATATGAAAGCATAGCCATTACCTATAGTATATGAAAGCATAGCCATTACCTATAGTATATGAAAGCGTAGCCATTACCTATAGTATATGAAAGCATAGCCATTACCTATAGTATATGAAAGCGTAGCTATTACCTATAGTACATGAAAGCATAGCCATTACCTATAGTATATGAAAGCGTAGCCATTATATAGTATATGAAAACATAGCCATTACCTATAGTATATGAAAGCATAGCCATTATATAGCATATGAAAGCATAGCTATTACCAATAGTATATGAAAGTATAGTCATTACTTATAGTACATGAAAGCATAGCCATTACCTATAGTATATGAAAGCATAGCCATTACCTATAGTATATGAAAGCATAGCCATTACCTATAGTACATGAAAGCATAGCCATTACCTATAGTACATGAAAGCATAGCCATTACCTATAGGATATGAAAGCATAGACATTACCTATAGTAAAAGCATAGCCATTATATAGCATATGAAAGCATAGCTATTACCTATAGGATATGAAAGCATAGCCATTACTTATAGTACATGAAAGCATAGCCATTACTTATAGTAAAAGCATAGCCATTATATAGTATATGAAAGCATAGCCATTACCTATAGTACATGAAAGCATAGCCATTATATAGTATATGAAAGCATAGCCATTACTTATAGTATATGAAAGCATAGCCATTACTTATAGTACATGAAAGCATAGCCATTACCTATAGTATATGAAAGCGTAGCCATTATATAGTATATGAAAACATAGCCATTACCTATAGTATATGAAATCATAGCCATTATATAGCATATGAAAGCATAGCTATTACCTATAGTATATGAAAGTATAGTCATTACTTATAGTACATGAAAGCATAGCCATTACCTATAGTACATGAAAGCATAACCATTACCTATAGTATATGAAAGCATAGCCATTACCTATAGTATATGAAAGCATAGCCTTTACCTATAGTATATGAAAGCATAGCTATTACCTATAGTATATGAAAGCATAGCCATTACCTATAGTATATGAAAGCATACCCATTACCTATAGTACATGAAAGCATAGCCATTACCTATAGTATATGAAAGCATAGCTATTACCTATAGGATATGAAAGCATAGTCATTACCTATAGTAAAAGCATAGCCATTATATAGCATATGAAAGTATAGCTATTACCTATAGGATATGAAAGCATAGCCATTACTTATAGTACATGAAAGCATAGCCATTACTTATAGTAAAAGCATAGCCATTATATAGTACATGAAAGCATAGCCATTATATAGTATATGAAAGCATAGCCATTACTTATAGTACATGAAAGCATAGCTATTATATAGTATATGAAAGCATAGCCATTACTTATAGTACATGAAAGCATAGCCATTACCTATAGTATATGAAAGCATAGCCATTATATAGTATATGAAAACATAGCCATTACCTATAGTATATGAAAGCATAGCCATTATATAGCATATGAAAGCATAGCTATTACCTATAGTATATGAAAGTATAGTCATTACTTATAGTACATGAAAGCATAGCCATTACCTATAGTATTTGAAAGCATAGCCATGTTATAGTATATGAAAGCATAGCCATTACCTATAGTATATGAAAGCATAGCCATTACCTATAGTATATGAAAGCATAGCCATTATATAGTATATGAAAGCATAGCCATTACCTATAGTATATGAAAGCATAGCCATTACCTATAGTACATGAAAGCATAGCCATTACATAGTATATGAAAGCATAGCCATTACATAGTATATAAAAGCATAGCCATTACATAGTATGTGAAAGCATAGCCATTACCTATAGTATATGAAATCATAGCCATTATATAGTATATGAAAGCATAGCCATTACCTTTTAATATATGAAAGCATAGCCAATACATAGTATATGAAAGCATAGCCATTACCTATACTATATGAAAGCATAGCCATTGCATAGTATATGAAAGCATAGCCATTACATAGTATATGAAAGCATAGCCATTACATAGTATGTGAAAGGATAGCCATTACCTGTAGTATATAAAAGTATAGCCATTACATAGTATATGAAAGCATAGCCATTACCTATAGTATATGAAAGCATAGCCATTATATAGTATATGAAAGCATAGCCATCACCTTTTAATAAATGAAAGCATAGTCATTACCTATAGTATCTGAAAGCATAGCCATTACCTATAGTATATAAAAGCATAGCCATTACCTATAGTATATGAAAGCATAGCCATTACCTATAGTACATGAAAGCATAGCCATTACATAGTATATGAAGCATAGCCATTACATAGTATATAAAAGCATAGCCATTACATAGTATGTGAAAGCATAGCCATTGCCTATAGTATATGAAAGCATAGCCATTATATAGTATATGAAAGCATAGCCATTACATAGTATATGAAAGCATAGCCATTACATAGTATATGAAAGCATAGCCATTATATAGTATATGAAAGCATAGCCATTATATAGTATATGAAAGCATAGCCATTACCTATAGTATATGAAAGCATAGCCATTACCTATAGTATGTGAAAGCATAGCCATTACCTATAGTATATGAAAGCATAGCCATTACCTATAGTATATGAAAGCATAGCCATTACATATAGTATATGAAAGCATAGCCATTACATAGTATATGAAAGCATAGCCATTACCTATAGTATATGAAAGCATAGCCATTACCTATAGTATATGAAAGCATAGCCATTACATAGTATATGAAAGCATAGCCATTACATAGTATATGAAAGCATAGCCATTACCTATAGTATATGAAAGCATAGCCATTACCTATAGTATATGAAAGCATAGCCATTACGATATGAAAACATACTTATGGGTAATATATGAACACACACCAATCAACAGCTATATAACATCTTGTACTTAACCCCGTATTAATGACCACATTTACCTTTTCTGTGCGACGTGAAGGCATAGCCATATTCCGAGAGTTTATGAATACAGGACAGCAATGACAATTAACCAAATTTATTTGTCATTTTTTTTCCTGATCAGAATCACTTTACTTTCAATCAAATTCAAGTGCCCCCGCCACATACTGGACGCTGCCTCCCGAATCCCTCACCATCTCCACCGTATGTCTGCATGACGGGCCCTCGTGTAAACCGTGCATACGGATTAACATCTCGGTGAACGCCTCGGGTAGGTAACACACAGTATTGTCTGATCTTTATTACACGGTGGTGGGAGATTAGCACAAGTTACTTCAACTAGAACGGGATGGAGCTGCAGTACCAGACACGGCCTTTAGACTAGAGTGGCGCTGTTATTTGTAATTTCCGGGGGGAGCACACGGTGGCTCAGTGGTTAGCATTGTTCATTGCAGCGCCGAGGTCCTGGGTCCAAATCTCATGATGACTTAATGTTTGTGCATGTGCGCCTGTTTACACTATGACGGAATTGACTGGACTGAGACAATTTTAGCAACCTTTGTTACTGAGTAATGTTTATAGACGTATTAACCAGTTATTGGGGTGGAAAGTACAAATTCCTCCATGGCAGCTTCATCTCAGTGTGAGCTGATCTCCTGATCGACCCTCCTGGTTGGATTTCCTTTTTAATGCCCGTTATGTAACGGCCCAGTAAACAATCATACACTGCAATGAGGGAACAGCCGCAGGGCTCTCAGGTCACATCCTTGACAATTTGCATTTCCCTATGCTGGGTCCAAATATAATTCAGCTATAAAATCACTTGCCAGATTAATAAACTGTTGATATTGGAATAATCATATATCCAACAATGCCTTTATTTAAAGGGATATTCCCATCTCCAAGATCCTAACCCAATATGCAGTAGGTGTAATAATAATAATATTAGCAGATACCTCCAATTAGAAATGTAGTTTAGTTCTTCTGATTCACTATGTCGCTTACCCCATGTACAGGGCATTGCAGTAGCTTAGGTATCTATGGATACAGCCACTAACAACTAACTGTCACTATATGAATGGTCATAGCCATGGAAACCTAAGCTGCTGCAATACCCTTCACATAGGGTAAGCAACATAGCTAATCAGAAGAACTTTACTACATTTCTAATTGGAGGTATTTGCTAATATTAATATTATTACATCTAGTACATATTGGGATAGGATCTTGGAGATGGGAATACCCCTTTAAGGAAGCAAGCAATATCCAAAGTGCCCTCATAATAGCACCCCTATAATGTAGGCAGGCAGGGGGCCACAATACAACACTAGCTTAGTGCCTTTTAGTGCCCCCTAAACAATTCCAGTGCCCCCATAACAGAGAGTCATAACACACCCCCTAGCACTGCCATCCCCAGTGCCCCCATAATGCAGCCATTTATAGTCCTTCCAACATGGCGAAAACACAGCCAGTTACAGTGCCCCCCCAACACTTTGAGCACCGTGCCCCCATAATACAGTCATATAACACAGTCCATCAGTTATGGTGTCCCACCCCCCAACAATGCCAGTCCCAGTGGTCCCCTTTACACAGCCAGTGTCATGACTGGCAGCCATATACCACAGACAGGCACGGTGCCCAATAACTCAGCGGGTCGTGGGCTCCAATGCAAAATCTCCAATGGGGCCCCCAACTATGGTAACTACAAAGGAACAAAAAAATCACAGAAAAATAAATAATTAAATTATATGAATTGAAGATGTTGGAGTTCACGTTTAATAGTTATCGAAGTTTCTTATTTATCAGAGTGCACCATGGGAAGAGCAAACAAGGACTGAAGCCATGTCCTCCCGCTCGCCCCTACTTTCATACTTTCATGGTATTTGTCAAGACCTTTTCCAGATAAATCAAGACATTCCTGTGCTGACGATAATACTGTGAAGATGATGTCATCTCTGGTTTATTATAGATTATATCAAGTCAGAGAAACACTGCCCTCTGCTGGTCCTATTGGAAATAGCAAAGGGAAAAAAAAAGCAAATTACACTGAGTTCCAAATTATTATGCTATTTTTCTCTGATTTTCCTAAATGGTCGATGCAAATAAGTCAAATCATTGACCGTTAGAGGATAAATCACATTTTATCGGACAAACCCCCCAATGTGAACAGGATTTTATTCAAAACAAAAAAAACTCAAAACGCATCAAATGATTCTGCACAAATGAGTTTCCAAATATTTTATAGGTTGTAAAGAACTGGAAATGGTGATTTGTTGAATTTGCAGCATTAAGACGTCACATTTACTGAATTCTGAAGCTTTTTCAATCAAAAAAATCTTAAAAGGCCAAGACCCCTTCTTTGATGTCACCTTCACAATTCCTGCATCCATTGAACTTGTGAATTTCTGGATAGTTTCTGCTGGAATTTCTTCTTTGGATGTCAGAATCGTCCCCAGAGCTGCTGTTCTGATGTGATCAGCCTCCAACCTTCATAGATCTTTGGCTTGAGGATACTCCAAAGGTTCTCAATAGTGTTCTGGTCAGGGGAGGATGGTGGCCGCACCATGAGTTTCTTTCCTTTATGCCCATAGCAGCCAATTACTCTGAGGTTTCTTTGCGGCATGAGATGGGACATTGTCAGCATGAAGATGATTTTGCTACAGACAGCGCGGTTCTTCTTTTTGTACCATGGAAGAAAGTGGTCAGTCACAAATTCTGCATACTTTGAGGAGGTCATTTTCACCCCTTCAGAGACCTTAAAAGGGGCTACAAGCTCTCTCCCTATTATTCTGGCCCAAAACGTTGCAGCCTTGTTGGGACATGGTGGCCGCCCACCAACCATCCACTACTCCATCCATCTGGACCATCCAGGTTTGCACAACGCTCAACAGTAAACAAGACTGTTTTAAAACTAGCCTTCATGTCAGGACCACTGCAGCACTGTTTAGGGGCGGCCAAACAGTAGGTTTATGCACAACTGCAGCTTCAGGAGGATCCTACACCTTGAGGTTCGCTCGACTCCAGAGGCACCAGCAACTTCACATACCTGTTTAATGGTATTTTAGCAGCGGCTCTCTTAATCCAATGAATTTGTCTGGCAGATACCTTCCTCATTATGCCTTTATCTGCACAAAGCCTCAGTGCTCTGTATCAGCCACAGATTACAGTATGATGATCACGCTTAAGTTTTCAGGAAAGACAATGAAAGGAGCAGAGGCCGAGCATGTGTATCTCCGCTCCATCCAAGACGGGGCTCTGCAGACCTCGATTCATGAATGGGATCTAGGGTCCAATTCTCGCAATCGCTGAGGTTCCTAGAGGTCGGATCCCCAATGATGAGCAAATTATTTTCTATCCTATGTATCAGGGATAACTTACGATTTTGGTAACCCTTTAAACCCTTACAATAAATAGCCACTGAACCCCAAACATAAAAGTCCTTATTGATAACATTTGGCAATTGCCTTTTTTTTTGCTAGAAGATGCCAAAAAAACCCACAAACAGTCCCATTTAATTTATTAAGCGTTTTGCCCAAGTTTTCTGGTGCGAAAAAAAAAATAGCTCTTTTTGGTGCGTGCCTGTTTTGCAAAATTGTAAATTTTGCTAAATTGTTTGCAAAGTATTTTTTGTACCACGCTCCGCCTCTTTATTGTAGGACTCCCCAAACTCCGAGGTTTTGTCGTTCATGGTCTAGAAATAAGTGAAAACACATTTCATTCGTTCCGAATTGTAAAGGAAAAAAACTGGAAAAGACTAGATTTGGTAAGTAATAATATGGAGCAGTGATGTCTAACTGGTGGCTGCTGCATGCTGGGAGTTGTAGTTTTGTAGTAGATGCAGAGCCAGTTAACCCATACATGTCCCTTCTTTCCTGTCTAGTGGGAAGTGACCTATGACTGTTGGATCGTCGCGCCTGGACAATATATATCTGTCACCCTGTTCACTCTGCCGAACTACGTCTTGCCTGTTAATAAAACTTATTATATTTCTAGTCCAGATGCAAGTAAGTTTCATGGATTTTTGGGAATTATATTTGTGACTCACATTGCGGTCAATCAGCAAGACCACTGTGAATAAAAAACACCATTTCCCTTATGAGCAAAGAGATGCTGTCATATCAAAAGCAATATTTTCTAGTTAGTAAAATGGAGACCCCATTCAGGAAACTCATCTTTTAGACGGAGATCAGCTACAAAACGGGGTCACGTCATGTCAGCTCAATTGATTTTAACAGGAAGTGTGCAATACCTGACTTCACCTGGGGTGGTGCTGCAGGGAAATAGGTCACCTGCTGCAGGTTTCCTCTGGCGATCACTTCTGATCACTGGGTCTTCTAACCGAGACACTATCTGTATTGGGACCCTTTTAACCAGAAAGGATAGTCCAAAGTGGAAAATTCCTTATAAATATATGGGAGAATTATTTTAATCAGTATGGCCACCATAGAGTTTTTCACCAAACTTTCCCAGAGTCTTACAAATCTACCTAAGAACATAATGATAAATCTCCAGCTAGTTTGATTTGTCTTGAGAAGTCTAGGAAAGATGAGACAACATTTGCCATACAGACGCCTTTTAGGGTGGAACTCCCGGGCCCATCAAGGTTCCCATAAACTGGACCTATTTCCCTATAAAGTTCTATGATGATGTCAGCCATATTGGTTATCACCCAACTTTTCTGTTGCCCTGATCAGGCTACATTATCAGGCTGTATGGCTACTTAGCATAGTCCCTTGAAGGTTTCACCAAACTGAGCCTAGTACTCTATACAGTTCTATGATGATGGCTGCCATATTGGTTATTACCAGCTCTCCTAGATATGCAATAAATTGATTAATAATTAATGTATACCGTATGCATAAGTGTTAGTGTTTATGTTAAGTCCGTAGCATCATGCCCACCTGCATCACTGGTCCAGCTATATGAATAGCACCGTGTGGCACAGCCCGGACGCGCGTTTTGGACACACCTCCTTCGTCCCTGACGTGTGTCCGAAACGCGCGTCGGGGCTGTGCCACACAGTGCCATTCATGATGGCAGCCTTATTAGTTATCATCTTTCCTTCAGCCATTAATGGCAAATTGGCCTGGTTAAGCAGTGGTATTAGAGGGCAGTGTTACTTTATCAGGGCCTTTAGCGACTCAGCAAAGTCGCCTTTTAGGATGCTTTACCCCAGCCCATGGAGGTTTCACTAAATTGAGTCTAGATCCCTATAGAGTTCTTTGATGGTAGCAGCCATATTGGTTATCACCAGCCCTCCTGGAGCCTATAAGGGAAATCGGCCTGGTTATACAGTGATATTAGAGGGCTGCGTTACTTTACCAGACTTTATGTAGACTTAATCACTAATAATGTATTTAATTATTGCATAATTGATTGTATCAAAGAATGTGAGTAAAAAATAGCTGGATAATCAATTCATACTAATCCAGTTACATGGTGTGGTCTGCCCCCTCCTCATCACCACTCCGACATGTGTTTTGCTTCATCACGGAGTCTAAATTATTAAATTAATTATCAATACCCAGCTTCTTTTTACCCACATCCTGTGGTATAAGAAATTATGCTTAAATTATCATATTATAACCCTCCACTTGTTTTTTATCTTGTCTCATTGTATTTCATGGTTGTTTTTTTTTATTGTGTTAAATGGGCTTTTTTTACATTGTTTAGGTTCTTTAAGCCCTAATTAACTATATTTGTGGAATATTGAAGAATGTTCTTATAAATTGGGTTTACAGAGACTTATCATAGGCGACTATTAAGGTGCGACACCCGGGCCCATCGAGGTTCCACTAAATTGAGTCTAGATCACTATAGAGTTCTATGGTGATGGCAGCCATATTGGTTGTCACTTAGCTTTCCAGAAACAGGTTGAGCTAAGAAACATAGTTGTTAATTAGATGACGACTCCACGATTTACATTTACTGTCATTTTCGGTGAAGTGTTTTGGGCTGTATATTTTTTTGTAGAATAACACAATTTTTCTCTGTCCTATAAAAGAACCAGATTTCCAATATCAGCACATAGTGGAGGAAAAGACATTTCAGATCTCTGTACCCAAAGGCCCAAATGTGATCGTGCGGCTGTGTTACGAACTCATTATCTGCGAGGATCTGGAAACCAGCAGCAAGCAGCAGGTACGAAAATTGTCATGCCTCGTTTTCGGGACTTGATCGAGGGCCTCTTGCTGCGTGGTCGGTTTCCTGATCTGCTGAGCCACAGCCTGTTTGGTCTCTGTCCAACTGCTGATTGTTCTTTTTGTCTTTTCTTTCCTTTCTTTGGTTTGCTTCTATTCCAGTGTCTTTCAGCATTCAAGGAGCAACAAGTGTTTTTGATTGCAACTTTTTGTGTATTAAGAGCCGTATATTTGTATATTTTTATATTTTTTCCCCATCCGTAGATCTCTTCCTCCAAGAACGCCTCCCTGTCATATGAAAATTTACTGCCTTGTTTATGTATTGAGGTAAGTCTCATTAATTATTAATCCGATTTTAGCTTTTATGCTTTCATCTTTATCCTCTCCTTCTTCCAAGAGCCATAACTTTTTTTTCTTTATGTTTCCGTACGAGGGCTTGTTTTTTTGCGGGACGAGTTCTAGTTTTGAACATCACACATTTTCCCATATAATGTACTGAAAAAATGTGAAAAAAACATCACAAGTGCTATGAAATGGTGAAAAAACAAACAAACAAACAGAATTCCACCATTGTTTTTTGGGGGTTTTGTTTTTTCTGCATCAATTATATGGTAGAAATGACTTGGAAACAGGTCAGTACACGTTGATAATTTTTAGAATTTATATATAACTTGTAGATTTTCTTTTATTTAAATGGTTTACATTTTTTATATAAATTAATAAAAAAAAATTAGTTTGTACATCCTATGTCTGAGACCCGTAACTTATTTATTTTTTTGGCCATAGTGCAATATTCGGACTTGTTTTTACTGAAAGGCAAGCAGACAATTTTATGCATACTATTTTGGGGTGCATGCTAGGTTTTGATTGCCCTTTATGGCATTTTTTGTTAAGGTTGGGCTTCATAGGAGGACCAAGATGGCTGCAACGGGTGCCTTGAGATGGCCTCCTGCTGACTTTACAACCCATATGCATCCCATGAGGATCTGATGGAATTCGGTGCATGCTGAGCAACCAGTCCATTTATATACCACTGTCAGAGATTATCAGCAGCAGTGATCAGAGTAAGCTCAGGTCGCTGCTGTTACAGGAAAATGCTGGCTGTGTCACACAGTCAACATCTGCCAGGTATGGTGCAGGCTCAGTTTGTGAGCCCGCTCCATACACACCCGTGCTAATACGTCAAGAAGGGGTAAATCTTGTCTCCAAACTTCCATCCCTGGTTTATGCCTGGTACAGCATGCAACATGTCCCCCACCACCATGATCCTAGTGCCCACTAGTTGAGATCTATGTGGGAATCTACCAGGGAACAGCATTGTATTGCATGAGAAAATGCCCAAAGGATGAATGAGCTTCCATTGTTTTGGAGGATACCATGCAGTCCCCTTTCCCTTTTCACGGGTGGGGCATTCACTTGCCAGAGGTATCTTGTATCCCATAATAATAGGATATTGGGTATGCAAATATTGAATATTTTACTTCTCCTACAGGCATTTTACACTCATCAGGACAGTAAAAGGGAAAAGAAATGTCCTTTCAAGGATCATCCAGAGCCATGTAAGACATATATTCATGTATACATACAGTCATGATGCTATTTAAAATTAACTCCTTAGATATAGATGACATATTTGTTCTTTGGATAGTTAAGTTGGACTGACCGTGATATCTGCCATAGATGAAAAATAAAAAGTTAATATTCTTGATCCCTGCAGCTGCCACTAGGGGGAGCTCCCTGCACACAGATGTATACAGGCAGCTGTAGATATCCACATGCATTCAGCTCCTTCTAGTGGCAACTGTCAGATCAGCAGCTCCACAGGAGGTCGCATTATTAGCTGTAGACCTATATACATTGTACGTATATGTATATAGTCAGGACGTAACGCCTGTAACTTAACACATTTACTTTCTCTCCGAAAGACATTGAAAAATTACTGCAGGTCTCTGTGAAAGAAATCCATCACCCCTCCAACACGATGACCGTCAGATTCTCCAGTCCTTGTCCTCTGGTCCCGACGGTGAATTTTTGCAGAAAGCAAAATGGAAGCTGTGTCAGAGAGAACGAGACCATCGTTAAAAAACAAATGAAGGTAACATTCGTATCTGTCGTGACGTGATCTAAGCAGTTGTCAAGCAAGGTGTGGGAAAGACTTAGTGCAACACAAAGGGAAGAGGGAAAAGGAGCCCAGACACTAGGGAAAGGGGGAGTGGAGACCTCCTAGGTTGATCTAGCGTCACCCTAACTCCCCTAACGTCCCTGTATTGGCTCTTCATCAATTGCCAGACGCGTGCCTCGCCCTGTCTTTCCCTGGCGTATGGCTATGGCTAGGAAGGGGAGGAGATGAGCACTAGTCGATCTCCACTAAACACTATAGACAAGAATGGTACACAAACAGGGGGGAAATTGCTTAGCTTTAGACGACTCCAGACAAATGCGCACACGTCCTCTAGCTCCAGAGAGGACGAAGTACTGCTCTTGCTAAAGCCTCACAAGTAGTAATGAATACAGCCGGCACCTCCCTCTCAGACACACCACGTATTTATACACCCAGGCAGGGTGTTAATTATCCAGAAGGGGGTAGCCTCTGGGTCTTAAGAGAGACAGCCTCTAAGAAGATGTCTGTAATGCCAAACGTAGAGTTCTTCTGCAACTAACTGCAGGGCGACTGTCTGTCACTTCTGACACACCCGTGATAGTTGTGGTCAAAATATTGTTTGGGGGTGCAAAATAAAAAATAAATAAAAAATGAGCAGAGAAGTCTTTAATGTCATTGTATTGGGCGAAGAAGACGCGGCCGCTTGCAGTAGGGGGCACTCAAGGGGTATTAATTGCTTTAACCTGCAACTTTACTAGGTAAGGGGGCGCAATTCTTTCCTTGCTGACAACCTGCTCTACGCCACTTTTGCAAACTATGAGCGCAGGAGTCAGATTTGTGCGATAATCCAGGATTTTCTGTGTCTTGCAGGAATATTACCTGGAGAGCGTGGACAGAGATCATCACCTGTGTTTTGAGGTAAACCGGGGTCTCTATATATTTTTGCATGCCGTCTAGCAGCAAAACTAAAACTTTAGTGTTTTGAGACAATCTTACCCATAGATGGCAGTAGAGGACATTTTTCTACTATGATGTCCATTTCTGGCCACCAGGTGGCAGTGCAAAACATTTCATCATTTGCCTTTACTATCAAGTCCTTTTATACAATCATTTGGACACTAGGAGGCAGCATCATCTATATATATAATCGTCTTATCCCATCTGTCTGTCTGTCTTTCTGTCTGTCTGTCCAGGAAATCCCGCGTCGCTCATTGGTCCGGCAGCGGAAAAAAGATGGCGGCCGTTAGCAGCTCATCTGGCGGACGGAGGTCAGCGGCGATGCAGCGGGGAGATGAGCGGCGCTAGCAGCACAACTACCCCGACCGGCGCCGCTGACCTCCATGCGGCTAACGTCGGAAGATCAGCGGCTTGGCCCGCTGATCTCCCGACAGCAAGTGTGAACAGGGGAGCGGCGCCGCCGGTCGGGATGCTTCTGCTGCAAGCAGCCGCTCATCTCCCGGCTTCTCGCAGCAGAAGGAGCCGCACAGGCAGCGCCGCTCCCCGGTCCTCGCTAATACGGAGCCGCACAAGCAGCGCCGCTCTCGGGCCCACACTAATACGACGCTGATTGGTCGCGGTGGCCGACCGCGACCAATCAGCGAGATGGGCTTCAAATTTAAACGCCGCTCTGCTCATTGGTCGCGGTGGCCGGCCGCGACCAATCAGCGAGATGGCCAGCAAATTTAAACGCCGCTCTGCTCATTGGTCGCGATGGCCGGCCGTGACCAATCACCATTATTGGCGCCAAATTTAAACACCGCTCTGCTGATTGGTCGCGGACTCCAGACGCGACCAATCAGCGAGATTGGCGCCAAATTTAAACAACGCTCTGCTGATTGGTCGCGGCTGCCAGCCGCGGCCAATCATCGAGATTGGCGCCAAATTTAAACAACGCTCTGCTGATTGGTCGCGGACGGCAGACGCGACCAATCAGCGAGATGGGCGGCAAATTTAAACGCCGCTCTGCTGATTAATCGCGGCCGGCCACCGCGACCAATCAGCGAGATGGCCGGTCTGCTGATTAGTCGCGGCCGTGACGAATCACCATTATTGGCGCCAAATTTAAATAACGCTCTGCTGATTGGTTGCGGTGGCCGACCGCGACCAATCAGCGAGATGGGCGGCAAATTTAAACGCCGCTCTGCTCATTGGTCGCGGTGGCCGGCCGCGACCAATCAGCGAGATGGCCAGCAAATTTAAACGCCGCTCTGCTCATTGGTCGCGGTGGCCGGCCGTGACCAATCACCATTATTGGCGCCAAATTTAAACACCGCTCTGCTGATTGGTCGCGGACTCCAGACGCGACCAATCAGCGAGATTGGCGCCAAATTTAAACAACGCTCTGCTGATTGGTCGCGGCTGCCAGCCGCGGCCAATCATCGAGATTGGCGCCAAATTTAAACAACGCTCTGCTGATTGGTCGCGGTCGCCGGCCGCGAGCAATCAGCAGTATTGGCGCCAAATTTAAACCTCGCTCTGCTGATTAGTCGCAACCACCGGCCGTGACCAATCAGCGATATTGGCGCCAAATTTAAACACCCCTTCGCTGATTGGTCGTGGTGGCCAGCCGCGACCAATCAACGATATTGGCGCCATATTTAAACACCTCTCTGCTCATTGGTCGCGGTTACCGGTCACGAATAACCAGCATTATTGGCGACAAATTTAAACACCGCTCTGCTGATTAGTCGCGGCCATGACCAATCACCATTATTGGCGCCAAATTTAAATAACGCTCTGCTGATTGGTCGCGGTTGCCGGCCTCGACCAATCAGCGATTTTGGCGCCAAATTTAAATACCGCTCTGCTGATTGCGCCTGGACGGCCGCATACCTATTCTAGAATACCCGATGCGTTAGAATCGGGCCACCATCTTGTATTGTATAACGGGGATCATAGCTATAGGGGATTGTCCTGAGGTTGCACCAGGACCCCTCATATGTACTTGGTAGGTAGGGGCTCTTACAGAGCTCATGTTCCTTATTAATGTCTCTGTTTTATCCCGTTTGTTCACAGTTCTCATCACTAAATCGCTCCTACATAAAATGTCCTGATATTGGAGGTAAGCTAAAATAAAGTGGGAAACTATACAGCAGTCATTTATGATTGCTGTAATATACGTTCCTATGTAGCAATGTGGGAATCAACCCTTTAAGGGGGCATGCTGATACCTGGTATGTTCACACCAGGTCCCTATTACAGACTGATAGGCGCAATGCACTGCCATCATGGCTTCTCACTTGAACTGGGCGCTTGTTTCATGCATTATCTCTCTTGATTGATTACAGATCGATTCTGGGATATGAAGGCGAAGATTGAGCTTTATTACGTGCTGCTCACAATCTCCTCCGATATTGCAGCGTTGTTCAGTGCAGCCGTGTGTCGCAAAAACCTACAAACTGGAGGCTGTGACCTGAAATCCGAAATCTATAATGTGTCCACGGTGAGCAGCAGAATCAGGGATCCAGAATGTAGCTGTCAGATACACGAAAGCTGCCCGATATATCGCACATGAGAGGTGACCAGTATATCACACACACAGGAGAGGTGACTGGTGTATCACATGGGAGAGGTGACCGGTGTATCACACGGGAGAGGTGACTGGTATATCACACGGGAGATGTGACCGGTGTATCACACGGGAGAGGAGGCCTGTGTATCACATGGGAGAGGTGACCGGTGTATCACACAGGAGAGGTGACCGGTGTATCACATAGGAGAGGTGACCGGTGTATCACACAAGAGAGGTGACCGGTGTATCACACAGGAGAGGTGACCGGTGTATCACACAGGAGAGGTGACCGGTGTATCACACATGAGAGGTGACCGGTGTATCACACTGGAGATGTGACCGGTGTATCACACGGGAGAGGAGGCCAATGTATCACATGGGAGAGGTGACCGGTGTATCACACAGGAGAGGTGACCGATGTATCACATAGGAGAAGTGACTGGTGTATCACACAGGAGAGGTGACCGGTGTATCACACAGGAGAGGTGACCAGTGTATCACACAGGAGAGGTGACCGATGTATCACATAGGAGAAGTGACTGGTGTATCACACAGGAGAGGTGACCGGTGTATCACATAAGAGAGGTGACCAGTGTATCGCACAGGAGAGGTGACCTTTATATCACACAGGAGAGCAGACCGGTGTATTACAGAGGAGACCGGTGTATCACACGGGAGAGGTGACCAGTATATCACACGTAAGAGGAGAATGGTGTATCACACGGGAGAGGTGACCTGTGTATCCCCCAGGAGAGGAGACCGGTGTATCACACAGGAGAGGTGACCGGTGTATCATACAGGAAAGGTGACCGGTGTATCACACAGGAGAGGTGACCAGTGTATCACACAGGAGAGGAGACCGGTGTATCACAGAGGAGAGGAGACCGGTATATCACACGGGAGAGGTGACCGGTATATCACACGTAAGAGGAGAATGGTGTATCACACGGGAGAGGTGACCGGTGTATCCCCCTGGAGAGGTGACCGGTGTATCACACATGAGAGGTGACCGATGTATCACACAGGAGAGGTGACCTGTATATCACACAGGAGAGGTGACCGGTATATCGGACAGGAGAGGTGACTGGTATATCGGACAGGAGAGGTGACCGGGGTATCACACAGGAGAGGTGACTGGTGTATCACACAGGAGAGGTGACCGGTGTATCACACAGGAGAGGTGACCGATGTATCACACAGGAGAGGTGACCGATGTATCACACAGGAGAGGTGACCGATGTATCACACGGGAGAGGAGACCGGTGTATCACACAGGAGAGGAGACCAGTGTATCACACAGGAGAGGAGACCAGTGTATCACACAGGAGAGGAGACCGGTATATCCCACAGGAGAGGAGACCGGTGTATCATACAGGAGAAGAGACGGGTGTATCACACGGGAGAGGTTACCGGTGTATCACACGGGAGAGGTGACCGGTGTATCACACAGGAGAGGTGACTGGTGTATCACACAGGAGAGTTTACCGGTTTATCACACAGGAGAGTTTACCGGTGTATCACACAGGAGAGTTTACCGGTGTATCACACAGGAGAGGTTACCGGTGTATCACACGGCAGAGGTGACCGGTGTATCACACGAGAGAGGAGACCGGTGTATCACATGAGAGAGGAGACCGGTGTATCACACAGGAGAAGAGACCAGTGTATCACACAGGAGAGGTTACCGGTGTATCACACGTAAGAGGAGAATGGTGTATCACACAGGAGAGGTGACCGGTGTATCACACAGGAGAGTTTACCGGTGTATCACACGGGAGAGGTGACCGGTGTATCACACGGGAGAGGTGACCGGTGTATCACACGGGAGAGGTGACCGGTGTATCACACGGGAGAGGTGACCGGTGTATCACACGGGAGAGGTGACCGGTGTATCACACGGGAGAGGTGACCGGTGTATCACACAGGAGAGGTGAAGAGTTGACCGGTGTATCACACAAGAGAGGTGACCGGTGTATCACACAGGAGAGGTGACCTTTATATCACACAGGAGAGCAGACCGGTGTATTACAGAGGAGACCGGTGTATCACACGGGAGAGGTGACCGGTATATCACACGTAAGAGGAGAATGGTGTATCACACGGGAGAGGTGACGGGTGTATCCCCAAGGAGAGGAGACCGGTGTATCACACAGGAGAGGTGACCGGTGTATCATACAGGAGAGGTGACAGGTGTATCACACAGGAGAGGTGACTGGTGTATCACACAGGAGAGGAGACCGGTGTATCACAGAGGAGAGGAGACCGGTATATCACACGGGAGAGGAGACCGGTGTATCCCCCAGGAGAGGTGACCTGTGTATCACACATGAGAGGTGACAGATGTATCACACAGAAGAGGTGACCTGTATATCACACAGGAGAGGTGACCGGTGTATCACACAGGAGAGGTGATCGGTGTATCACACAGGAGAGGTGACCGATGTATCACACAGGAGAGGTGACCGATGTATCACACGGGAGAGGAGACCGGTGTATCACACAGGAGAGGAGACCGGTGTATCACACAGGAGAGGAGACCGGTGTATCACATGGGAGAGGTGACCGGTGTATCACACAAGAGAGGTGACCGGTGTATCACACGGGAGAGGTGACCTGTATATCCCACAGGAGAGGTGACCGGTATATCGGACAGGAGAGGTGACCGGTGTATCACACAGGAGAGGTGGCTGATGTATCACACAGGAGAGGTGACCGGTGTATCACACGGGAGAGGTGACCGGTGTATCACACGGGAGAGGAGACCGGTGCATCACACAGGAGAGGAGACCGGTGTATCACACAGGAGAGGTGACCGGTGTATCACACGAGAGGTGACCGGTATGTCACACAGGAGAGGTGACCGGTTCAAATCAACTATTCAAACCAACTATTTTCTTTTTAGCCCTATAAATTTGGTTCGGATGATCTGCAGCTATCGCTCCCTTGGCCCAGCATTGGAGATTGTATCAAGGTAGGAACTTTCTGTTTTTGTTTGCCCAAAATTAGAGAAACATGGCTACTTTCTTCCATACACACCTGTCTAGTGGTTGTGTTTGGTATTGCAGCAACAGTTCTATGAAAGTGAGTGGAGCTGAACTTCAATACCATACACAAACTGTGTACAGGAGGGCATGCAAAGGCGGCCCCATAGGAAGTGTCTGAATGGCTCCTTAATCTCGGCTACAGTCATTTCTTGACATTCTTTGTAACCATCTGACTTTTCCTCGTAGGTTTGGCGCTCCGACGTCCGTCACTCACATCAGTACC
This sequence comes from Phyllobates terribilis, assembly GCF_046119375.1. Classification (NCBI taxonomy): domain Eukaryota; kingdom Metazoa; phylum Chordata; class Amphibia; order Anura; family Dendrobatidae; genus Phyllobates; species Phyllobates terribilis. The sequence continues at coordinate 364,134,200 of NW_027362768.1, forward strand.
TCCTCTGCTCATTTGACTGTAAGTATCTCCATCGTTGTATTTTCCACAGCATGCTGAGACTTGTAGTTATTCTCCAATTTCACCGCTTTAGTATAAAAATATGCAGTAAATGGCGTGAAATTAAAAAAGGATTCTTCAAAACGAGGCTGATCAGAGTGTAAAGTGTAGACCCACCGCTTGGATTAAAGGGGTCCCCTTCCTGCCGGAGCAGATCATCATTCTTGCACTTTTGTTTTTTTCCTCCTCTTCTTCCAAGAGACATAATTTTTTATATTTTTCCATCTACACACCCGTATTAGGTCTTGTTTTTTGCGGGATCAATGGTAGTTTATATATAGGGCATTTGGTGGTTAACGTGAGGCATAAATCATTTTATATTTTGATAGATCAGACTTTTGCTCAACGATACTGAAAATTTTTTTTTGATAAACATTTCTTATTTTTTAAAACTTTTATTATATATATATTTATATATATGTATATTTATTTATTTATTTTATTTATTTTTTTTAAATTACATTTCACTTTATTTTTTCATCCCCTCTTTCAGTCCCCTTGGGGGACTCGAACCTGTGATTTTTTGGTGCACAATACAATACGTCTCATGCTGCACATAACACATCTGCATCTCTGGCTGATATGGGCATAAAAGGGGACAAACTTATGGTGTGGCCCCCATGCTCCCCTGACCTCAACCCCATTGAGAACCTCTGGAGCATCATCAAAAGGAGTGTCTATGATGGCGGGAGGCAGTTCACATCTAAGCAACAGCTCTGGGAGGGTATTCTGTCCTCATGCAAAACAATTGAAGCAGAAACCATCCAAAACCTGACAAATTCAATGGACGAGAGAGTTCAGAAGCTCCTTTCGAACAAGCGGTCCTATGTGCTAATGTAACATCACCTAGAATAAAGTTTTGAGTTGAAAACTGTTTCAGTGTGTAATAACCTGCTAATGCTTATAATTTCAAAAATGACCATTTTTTTGTTCTTTATTAAAATGAAAAGGTTGAAAACTCTGCTGTGCATAATAATTTGGAACATGCATTTTGAGTGCAGTTTGAGTGTTTTATTTTTTTTAAAATATACTGTTATCATAGGCAGTTTGTACAAAAACCTTTCAGTTGTACTCTAATAGTTATTTGACTGGAAAATTACAATGACTGCAATTCATATAGGTAATTTGGGAAAATCTGAGAAAATATTATTTGCATAATAATTTGGATCACAGTGTAGTGTTGAGCATTCCGATACTGAGTTCTGATACTTTTAGAATATCGAATACCGGAATCGGAAGTTCCCATAATGCCTGTGCTCTGCAGTGTCTCTGAAGGATGACAAGCTGGATGGCTAAGAATAATGTAGAATGTATTACATGAAAAGCCGGCAATTCAGCCGCGGCATACACCAGTACCCGACAATTTATAACAGAAAGAATAGAGCATCACACATAGATTAGATACATAGAAACATGTCAGTCACATATATAATAAGTACCGTGAGCGCAGGAGAATTCTCTCACGCTCACCACATGCGCAGGAGAATTCTCCCACGCTGTCAGTGATGTGCATGAGGTGAGCTGAGTTCATTGGACATGATCTCGGCTCATCTGGATGCCGTCACAGCCAGACACTGAGGAGCGCAAGCATGCCTGCGCTTCTCAGTGTCTGCGGCATGGCAAGCTGGATGGCAGCTTTCTGCTGCGATCCAGCCTGTCATGTCAATGTAGAAGAGCTAGAGCCGTCCTGGGAACCATGGAAAGGTAAGGATGAGGTTGGTTTATTATTTTATTTTTATTGCAGGAGATCGTTGGCTTCAGCTGGAATGGGCGTGATGGTAAGTAAGGTTTAATTTAGAACAATAAAGAATTGTGTGTTTATTTCAATTAAAGGACTTTATTCTTGGTGTTTGTGAGTTTTTTTAACTTTGACTATGGGGTTAGTAATGGGGGTGTCTTATAGACGCCTCTCCATTACTAACCTGGGCTTGATGTCAGCTGGCATTATAAGCTGACATCAACCCCAGCCCTATTACCCCACTGCCACCGCTACAGGGCAGTGGGAAGAGCGAGGCTAAGTGCCAGAATTGGCGCATCCTATGAATGCGCCATTTCTGGGGCGGCTGACGGCTGGTGTTTCTAGCCTGGGAGGGGGCCAATATTCATGGCACCCTTCCTGGGCTATTAATATCAGCCCCCAGCTGTCTGTCTAGCCTTTGCTAGCTATTAAAATAGGGGGGACCCCATGTCATCTTTTTTGGGGTCCCCCATTTTAATAGCTAGTAAAGGCTAGGTATTCAGCTGGGGGCTGATATTAGTAGCCTGGGAAGCTCCGTGGGTATTACCCCTTCCCAGGCTTCAAACATCTGCCCCAGCCGTCTGCTTAACCTCCACACCCCACGCCAATTTTTCTTTTAATAAATCCTTTATTTTAACACTAAATGACAAGTACAGTAACCAACACTGTCACTGTACTTCATATATATGTGACTGACATGTTTCTATCTATCTAATCTATGTGTGATGCTCTATTCTTTCTGTTGTAAATTGTCGGGTACCGGTGTATGCCGCTGATGAATTGCCGGCTTTTCATGTAATACATTCTACATTATTCTTAGTTGTTTTCCTTCCTGTAGAATTAACCTACAAGGAAAGAAAGGGTTTATTTTCATTCCGATACTTGTGTCCCATTGACTTGCATTGGTTTCCGGTATCGGAATCGGCGATATCCGATATTTTTTGGGTATCGGTCCGATCCGATATTTCCCAATATCGGAAGGTATCGCTCAACACTAGTGCGCAATGAATGACACAGCGCCATATATTGTGTAGTGGCCGTGAAGGGTACTGCAAGTTCTCTCCCACACTAGTGAATATATGGATAGGTCACTAGTAATATCAGAAAACCCCTTAAATAAACTTATTAGAAAATTGCATAATTAACAATTCCATATCATATCCCTTTTATCATGACAACTCAAAATTATCACTTCTGTAATAAGCCTTAAGGAATTGCTGGATGAGCGATTGCCTGATACATCGGTGTACGGTCATCCATGGTGCACACGGGTTGGGTATCTTATATTTGCCGGTAATTTTCTCGTTGTTTTATCTCTCTCCTCCCTAGTCTCTCACAAGCATCTGGGCCTTCTTGCTCTCGTCACGTCGCTGGCGATTTTCACGTTGGTTCTCATCATCTACAGAAGTTGTCGGAGAATGTGGAAGATATTTACAGGTGAGAAAAAAAAATGTCTCCTTCAATCAATCTAATCAATGCCACTGAACACAGGCACAGTGATAGGGCATTGTCTGAGCACGGTATAGCGGTATTATTTTGGCACTTTTATGCATTTGATACTTATTTTGTAGGCACTATATGGCCACATGTACAGTTGTGTGGCATTGCGTGGTGGTATTATTTTATGCATTTACTTTGCAATAGTGTTAACTAGGTAGGATATGGCGATATTATATGGGCAATGTACTGTTTTGGCGCTGCATAGTGGTATTATTATGACACAGTGTCACGGTTTTATGCAGCTACTATATGGCAATGCTTTGTATTTTCTGGGCAATGTTACTGTTTGGCACTGTATAGTGATACTATGGTACTTTTATGCATTTATAGTGTGGAAATGTTTTGACAGTGCAATATGGCAATATTTTTCAGCTAGTATACAGTAACTGTTTGGAGCGGTATTATTATGGATCAGTATGGCACTTTTATGCATTTACTGTGAGGCAATGTTTTGTACGGGTTATATATATATACATAAGGCAATGTTATTGTTTGGCACTATATAGTGGCACAGTTTGGCACTTTTATGGATTTACTGTGATGAAATGAATCGTCGGGACTATATGGCAGTAATTGTTTGGCACTGTATAGTGGTATTATTATGACACTGTATGGCACTTTTATGCATTTACTTGTCGGAAATGTTTTGCAGATACTATATAGCAGTATTTTTCGGGAAGTGTAGTTGTTTGGCACTGTATAGTGGGATTATTATGTCACTTTTATGCATTTACTTATCGGAAATGTTTTGCAGATACTATATAGCAGTATTTTTCGGGAAGTGTAGTTGTTTGGCACTGTGTAGTGGGATTATTATATCACTTTTATGCGTTTACTTGTCGGAAATGTTTTGCAGATACTATATAGCAGTATTTTTCAGGAAGTGTAGTTGTTTGGTACTTTATAGTGGGATTATTATGTCACTTTTATGCATTTACTTGTTGAAAATGTTTTGCAGTTATTGTCTTACGGTATTTTTTTCGAAAGAATAATTGTTTGACATTGTACAGTGCCATAATGTGCGGCATTATTTTGTAGGTACTGTACGGCACTATTATGTGGGCAATGTAATAGTTTGGAATTGTATAGTGGGATTATTATGGCACTTTTATACTTTTCCTCTACGATAATGTTTTGTAGGTACTATATGAAATCATTTGGCACTCTATGGCGGTATTATTTGGCCCCTGTATGGCAATGTAATGTGGCCAGTATTAGGTTACTTATTATTTCTCTTTAGTAGAAGATATAATAAAGGACATGGACCAGATGATGGGGCCCGCTGTGGTTGAGGAGCTATCATTTTGGGTATTCTGCTCTTGGGGGGCATTGGAAGGGACTCATATAATGGAGAAAACAAGGAACGCACATAAATTAGGGGTAGTTTTAGTCTATGGATGGGCAGGGGAGCGGCTCTCTAATCACATCATTGTTCTTTATCTCCGCACAGCTCCACTTTGGAGAAGGACCATTTTACTCGTGTATTCCCCCGATTCGGCAGAGTACAAGACCCTCATTTGTGACTTTGCTGACTTCCTGCACGGCATCCTGGGATGCGAGGTCATCTTGGACCTATGGGACATGAACACGGTCAGCCAAATTGGCATGTTGCCCTGGTTTTACCAAAAGAGGAAGCTGGTGAGCGAAAGAAAAGGCAAAGTCATGGTCGTATGGACGAGACGAAGCACGACCATGTACGACCAATGGAAAAACCGGCAAATCAACACCATCGGGTGGAAAGACCCAACTAACCTGTTTGGGGCGGCCATGTCCTGCCTGGAGAAAGACTTAGGAGTGCAACAGGAACGTGAAAACCTGAAGCTCTACACCTTGGTCTACTTTGAAGGACTATGCGAAAGGAAGGATATCCCCGAATGCCTCCGGAAGATCTCCAGGTACCCCTTGTTTAAGGACCTCTATAGACTGGTCAGCCATCTACAAGACACTACTTGCCTATCTCCTCCTTGCCTGATAAAGGCAGTTGCCAAATACCTCAAGAAAAAGCTCATAAGCTCTGAAAAAAAGCAGGGTTTTCAGCACCACGTGGAACTTTGCAAAAATAAACTTGGTGAGGATGTCAGCTGATAACGGGAGAGGGGAAGTTGGAACCCTGGAGAGTTCAAGAACGTGAAAAATTGGAATTATGGTGCTGACTATTTTGGCGCAGTGGCCCTTTAAGATTCAGAAGATGCAATATAACATAAGCCCCACCCCTTTTTTATGGTCCTGCCCACAGGAGTGATCGGATCGATCTGGTTGCTGATTAATTGATCTGATTATTGATTGACTCAATCTGATTACTGATTTTTTGGAGATCTGGTTGCTTCGGGCCCTTGAATCTTGTATAGACTTTTCAGCTAAAATTTTGATGGGATCCTTGAAAAAAAAATTCTGTAAATGGAGCAGCCTAAGTGTCCGTCAATGAAAGATTCTTCGTGAGTTGGATTTTTCCCATTGGATGCTTTCCAACCCCCCCCCCAAAAAAAAAACAAACAAATTTCCGCCCAATCCAACAATGGCTGGCTTAAAGGAATGCTCCACTTTTACATGATATGTAGATATTTTGTTTTATCTATGTAGTACTGATTTGTAAATTATGTGTTGTTTTTATTCACTGCAAAGGCAGAAAGTAAAATTCAAAATTTCTCTGGTTACAGAAACTCTTAGAAAAGTCAGAACGTATTTTTTCACGTTTTTTTTTTGCCTGGATTCTAAGGCAAAATCCACAAAATGCTTCATATCTGCTTGCAATAAGCTCCCATTCATTTCAATTAAAAAATGCTCCTATAATACGACAATTTTTTTCCTGTCATTCTTCTGCACATTTTCCATGTTTTTTTTATTTAAGCTTATTTCCCTTGCAAAAAACCTGGCAAAAAAGTGTAAAAAATGCACATTTTGTTTGTGAGTTTTTTTGCAGCAGAAACATGGCAGAAAACACACCCCATATTATAATTAAAAATGCATAAAAACCACGTTGAAGAGAAATCCATCAAAACAGCATAACAAAATGTGTGTTCTTACGAGTATGTATTTTTTTAGATGCAGTTTTTAGATATGGATTTTTCTGTGTAAGGGAATGTGCACACTGATTTTTACAGAGTTTTCAGAGCAGAAGCTCCAAGGTTGTTTTTTTTTAGCAATTTTGAGATTTGGAAAATTTCCGCTCAGTTTCTCCTCTAATAACTGCTCAAAAAACTTTTTTGGCCGGAGTATTTTTGTATTTTTGGTCCAAGTGCCATCCGTTAAAAAAAACACAACGATCTCCACTTGGACCAATGTCATTAAAAAAAAATCACAACCTGCACGATTTCCCTCCATTCATCAGATGAGACTTGTCCCACTTTCCTAGATGAAATTCAGACCGTTTTTTTATACTGTCGTGTGTCGAGTTTTATCAGGAGTTCAAAAACCATGAGTTTTCAAATTGAAACCACTTTCCAATTTTGGGAAGGAATTGGAGCTTTTCTTTTTCTGAAGAATTTTTTTTTCCGTGAAGTGTTCTTTGCAGCCTCCTGTTTGCACAGTGCCTAACTCGGAGAGGTTTCCTTCAGGATCCTCCTCAAAGAAGTGGCATGCACTTAGTAATTTCCTTAAAGACATTTTTCAAAACCTGAGGCTGGGAAAAAAAACTTGAAAAACTATTATAAACATATGGATTTTCCCATAGAAATGAATTGGGAGAATTTTCCAAGAGTTTTTGAAGCAGATTTTGAAATGGATTTTGGAGTTAATCCGCTAAAAAGAAAAAATACCTGAGAAACACTCAGTGTGAACATAGCTCAAGGTTACATTCATACTGTGTCTATTTACAGAATACACCAGTAACTCTTCTAGTGTATATGTCAGTTGTAACCATAGGCCCCCATATACCTGACGGAGGGCATACAAGTGTCTGATTGGCCACTGTTGGGCTTGTGATACCTGTTGTATGGAATAGCCCTGTAATAGCACCCTTTAACATGGGAATCTATATGGCGGCATATGCCCGAGGCAGCGGTTGGCAGAATATGTGAATATAAATTCATCTCTATGGCTCCAAATCAGTACAAGATAATTAAAGGGAAGGTTTCATTTAAAAGAGGAGGTCTCCTTTAAAGTGTTATATCCATCTTGGAAAAATCAGTGTTGTCAAACATCATTCTCAGGAGCGTCTTAGAGGTCGGACCCCCCCCGATATCCTTTCCAAGATGGGAATACCCCTTTAAGGCCGGCCTGGCTTTCAGTCCTTTTCGCTTTGTTAGGCCTACTGCCTGTTAGCGACCAATCAGAGTTCAGCTTTTATTTCCTGAACTGCTCTGGGAAAAATGAATCGCGGATTCTGATTGGTTGCTACGGGCAACAGTTTTGGTATATAAGGCCCAACGTTTTCTGCGTTGGACGTACATACGAAGTATTACTTACACGCAGAATGATTTTCATCGTACGATTGTAAAAAGTGTATATAGTATCACAGTCCGAAAATAAGGACTTGCTATCTAGAAATGATGTCCGTACGTGAGGCGATCCTCCTCGATATGTCTGACCTCCTTCAAGGGGTATCATTTTAATTTAGGAGGATTTAAAGGAGCGATAAATGTAGAAATCAATGTGATGGGGGGGATAATAAAAACCTAAAGCAAAGCTTCCTCTATTGAAGGAATCTCAGAAAACTGAGACCTTTCTAATCTCCTCCATTAGGTTGAGGAGTGACTAAGGGGTGTATCTTAGCTCCAACAGTAAATAGAGCAGTGGGGAGAGGTTCCTGCTGCAGGACCGGTCAATTCGAGATCTTTGACTAGATGACATATTATCTTCATGGGGTGATGATCATGGTAAACAATCGGCCATTTTTGGTCACTTGGTCATATTTGTGCCTCATTCATCAAAACTATTGCCCATAGCGACCAATCAGAACTCATCTTGTTTTTTGTAAACAACTCTAGTAAAATGAAAGCTGCGTTGTGATTGGTTGCTATGGGCAACAAAGTAATTTTTTTCTTTTAGACACTATATATGAACGCTGCCCACTACTCTTCCATCAGACCACATCTTACATGATGGTATTTGTACGGACAATGCTGGAAGATAGCAGGCTTCGTTAATCGCAACAGATTAGGCCTTGTTACCCCTAGCTACCAATGGGAGCTCAGCTTTTATTTCTCACTCCGCTCTTAAAAAATGAAAGCTGCGCTATGATTGGCTGCTTGGGCTGTTCAGTCTGATGGCTCTAATGAACGAGGCCACATTTTGTAAATTTTTCGCCTTGTGAAATGTAAGTTATAGGCTGTGTACAGTGTGAATAGGGACAGATTATTAAAAGGAAAACTTTTTATAAACAGAGAAGGAAAAATTTATTTGTTCAATCCTTCAGTTCTTTAAATAAAATATCTCACAAATGGTTTTCGGAGTGATTTCTGAGTCTCGGATTGTCAAAAATGACAAAAAGATGTACACTGAAATGTCCATGGACATAGATGATGAACTCACTACATGGAGAAATCCAGCCCCATTGTCCCCGCTGTATAACCTTAATTTCCATTGCCCCTAATGTATAAAATCTGGCCCCAGTGCTCCCGGCGTATAACATCCATCCCCATTGCCCCCAATGAATTAGATCCGGCCCCATTGCCCCTGGCCCCTGATGTAAAACATCCGGTGCTATTTCCCCCTAGGTGTGTAATATCCAGCCCCATTGCCCCGGTGTATAGTATCTGGCCCCAGCGCCCCTGATTTATAAGATCCGGTCCCCTTTCCTCCAATTAATAACATCCGGTCCCATTTCCCACACTGTATAACATTCAGTCCCATGTATAACATCTGGCCCCATTGCTCCTGGTGTATAACATCCGGCCCCATTGCCTCAGAAGTATAAGATCCGGTCCCATTGCCCCTGATTTATAATATCCAGCCCCATTGCCCCTACTGAATAAAATGCGGCCCCATTGCCCTCTGATGTATAACAACCGGCCCCATTGTCCCCCTGGTGTATAACAGCCGGTCCCATTGCCTCAGAAGTATAAGATCCGGTCCCATTGCCCCTGATTTATAATATCCAGCCCCATTGTCCCCCTGGTGTATAACAGCCGACCCCATTGTCCCCCTGGTGTATAACAGCCGGCCCCATTGCCTCAGAAGTATAAGATCCGGTCCCATTGCCCCTGATTTATAATATCCAGCCCCATTGTCCCCCTGGCGTATAACAGCCGGCCCCATTGTCCCCCTGGCATATAACAGCCGGCCCCATTGTCCCCCTGGTGTATAACAGCCGGCCCCATTGTCCCCCTGGTGTATAACAGCCGGCCCCACTGTTGCCCTCCCCGATGTATTACATCCAGCCCCTCAACCTCCGGTGTATAACATCCCGCCTCCCGCCATGCCGTCTGTCTTTAGTAACGTGACAGAACTGTGGTGCAGAGCTCCTTGATACCAGCGCGGTCCTGTGATAGTATCCACCGGGGTAACAAGCCTGTTTATGACATTTCTTCCTCCTAAATCTTCCCCCATCACCTGTGAGAGCGGGGTCACTGAGTGCTGAGGTGTAGAGGGCAGAAAAGTCACCAAAGCTCTGCTGACCCCATCGTACCATCATAAATACTGTGAATAACCCGATATCAGGATCATAAATACATGCTGTACATTGAGATAAAGGGCAGTGCGCTGTCCAAGTCCATATTTCAAGTCTAAATCAAACGCTGACATTTTAATGCTTATCTATGTCTCTGTGTCTAAAAGTCAGCAACGCTCTGCAAAAGTATTTTTTGCAATTTTAAAACATTTTGGCAAAAAAATGCCCTATGGCCACAATGTGTAAATGCAACCTATCTGCTACCATAGAAATTAAGGACCTGTGCACACGTTGCAGATTTGTCACGGTGTCGACCTGTTTTTTTCTGTGCAGTTTTGTCACAAAAACCTGAAGGGTTTCCTGATGCCAGCAAAGTGAATGAGAATCCTGAAGGCTCGTGCACACGTTGTTTATTTTTGACTAGCAGATTTAAAGCCGCAGCGTATCAATTCTTTCAGCGTTTTTGCTGCAGATTTCATACTAATAAGTGAGGAAAAATCTGCACCAAAATTGCATGTAAAAATCAAGGCAAAAACAAGCCAATTTTACGCAGAATTTTCCTGCTAAGATATGCAGAAATGGCGCCGAAATTTCTGCACCAAATACTTAACAGCCAGTTGCTGCTAATCACATGGCCTTGATTAATTGTTCATCAGCAATGTCATCCCCTCTATTAAAGCAAAAGTTTTGGCAGTTTGCTGGTCTGGATCATCTAGGCATGTGTTAACACTATGCCAAAGGCTCACGAGCAATGATCTTAGAGGAGCTATTGTTGCTACACATCAATCTGGGGAGGGTTATAAGGTCATTTCCAAACAATCTGGAGTCCATCACATTACAGTGTGAAAGATTATTCATAAGTGAAAAACATCTAACCCTGTTGACAGTCTTCCTAGGATTGGACGTTCCAGCAAATTAAACCAGGTGATGAATAGAGAGATTGCAAAAACAACACCAAGAGCTACAGCTCAGACTCTAAAGGTCATTTGATCACTTGTTCTATATACTGCAATACTTTCACCTCCAAACTGCAGGAGTGGAAGCCTCAGCGAATTATCCCCAAATCACTGACTAAGCAATGCTCAGAAAAATAAATAAACCAGAGCTACAGCTTAGACTCTAAAGGTCGTTTGTTCACGTGTTCTATATTTTGCAATACTTCTGTATTGCAGTAGATAAAATTACATTCTCCTATGAACCCCAGCAAAAGTCTGGGCTTTACAGGAAACAAAGATGGCAGCTGCGGGGGCCTTCCTTTTTCACACACTGCATTTTGGCCTAGTTTTCGACAAATAAATATGATCATAGAATAATTTGTCATGTGACCTCATACAGTCACACTACACGCTACAGGAATTGTCCCATACGTCTCTGTAAAAGCAAATAACCCTATATAATGCGTGTTTATAACACACGTTGCATATACTACACAAATGCTTTATGGCCATGGACACATTCCATAATAAATGATGATCCCAGTCATAAAAATTCTACAAATTCACACGTCGGACGCCACAGATAAACATTAACCTAAGACAGTGTTCAGGTCGTTTGTTCTAATCCCGTGACTTGGTATTTATCAGTGGAATGAAGAGACCCCTTAGCAAAATGTGCACCCCCAAACCACCTACACTGTGCCCTCTCTTCGCTGGCACAAAGCTCTGGTGATATTATTTAAACACCGTACAGCAATGTCATATTATACGAACCCCATATGTTAGTATTAAATGGGCACTATGTGGCAACATCATGTAGTCACTGTATTACATGGGTATTGTGATATACAGTTATTTCACATTGTATGGCACTAGTAATTATATGGCAGCATTATGCAAGTATTGATTAGCGGTATTATATGTCCACTGCATGGCACTATGTAGGCACTGTACATTACTACTATATAGGTATAGTATAGTACTTCTATTTTACACTGTACGGCACTATGATGTGTGCACTGCATAGCAGTATTATACTACACTATATTATATTGCAGGCACTGTATGGCAGTATTATGTAGATATTAATTAGCAGTATTATGTTCCCACTGTATGGCACTGTGTAGGCACTGTATATTACTACTATAATATATGTGGGTATAGTATGGTACTACTATTTTAGACTGTACGGCACTATGATGTGTGCACTGCTTAGCAGTATTATACTATACTATATTGCAGGCACTGTAGGACAGTGTTATGTAGGTATTGATTTTCAGTATTATGTAGCCACTGTATAGCACTATGCAGGCATTATTATGTGGGTATAGTATGGTACTCATATTTGATACTGTAGAAGACTACGATGTGTGCTCTGTTCAGCAGTATTATATGGGTACTACATTATATTGCAGGCACCGTATAGTAATATTATATAGGTATTGAGTAGGAGCATTATGGGGCCACTGTATTACACTTTGTAGGCACAGTACTGTACTATTATGTGGGTATTATATGGTACTCATTTGACAGTATATGGCAGTATCATGCAGTATTATTTGGGCACTATATGGTGCTATGATTATACATACACTGTATGGCTTTATTATGTAGGCATTGGATGAAAGCATTATATAGACACTACGTAGGCACAGTACAGTAGTATTATATGGGTACTTTATGTACTGTTATTTAGACATAATATGGCACTACTATGTCAGTACTATTAAAACATTCTTTTTATTAATTAAGATGGTGATAATCGCTTCTATAACTTTGTCAGTTTGGGTGTGACCCTTATAATTGTCGGTATAAATACCCGTATATAGTGCCTCCTATTTTTTTCAGTTTACAGCCATAAACCACCACTTGAGCTGAGTTACCTAGGTTGGTTCGGATTTTCACATGAACGTTATAAAATGCCGCCTAACTTGAAGGACGAGAACTTTTGTGCATTCCGTCCATTGTGCAAACAATGGCTGGAAGATCATGTTTGGGTTTCGTCTTTATATACAACAGGCGAAAAAGATCGTTTTACAAATTGTCCCTTGAGAGATTTGTAACCTTGTACAGAAACCAGAATGCACTCGGAAATGGGGGCACTGGGCAAAATGGTGCATAATCCTGGGACATTGGCTAGCTGGGATCAACACATTCATTTCATGGGGAGCTAGGTAATACTTCATTTCTCCTGTAGGGGCAGTGAAGAGGAATCGAGCACAGCCAGGGTCACCTCGATCACAGCTGATCGATGGATCGCCCCTCTATGTAAGCTTGACTTTTACCTTTGGTCTCTAGTTGTTTGTGATTTTGTTGCCTGAACGATGACCCAGTTCTAAATATAACCAGCAATTCACCCCGCTGCTATTATCACATTATAGCCACATATTTAGTAAGAGATTAATCACATTCCCAATGTTTATTCACAATCTACCAAACAGGTGTGTCCTATACCCAGGTGCACTGTACCTGGGTTACATTATTTATAGGAATACCTGTAGTATCGGAGGACACGAGCACATCTAAGACCCTAATTACCTTGAAGACTGCCTAAGAAACTATGTATCACGAAGAGTTGTCATGTTATTAGTCCTGGTGGTCTAGTGTTTGGAGTCTGTCCACATAACTCCCCCAGGTTCTCCATATTCTGTACACAATACGTACAAGGGTAGAAATAGGTTTACAAAAGAAGTTTATTTGGCTAGATCTATTGTCTACCCTCAGCGCTTGAAGGCACGTCACTAGGAAAGGTTCATATTAATCACATTCACCCCCAGGAGATGATGGACCTAAAGGTGGAGGACAGTCGATATTGTACACTTAGCATGAAGATATTGTCCATATTCTTTACATCCACAGATGATGACCCCGATGGTGGAGGACAGTGAATCTTGAGGACATAATATTAGGATATGCACATGTTCCTCACATACACCCCATGGATATGATGGGCCTAATAGTGGAGGATAAAAGGCTTTCCATCCACCTCATGCAGATGACGAGCCTGATGATGGAGGACAATGGCTCTTGAAGACCTAGCATTAGGATATGCACATATTCCTTCCCTCTGCCACATGGAAGTGATGGGCTTGGTGGTGGAGGACAATGTATTTTTCCAGCCTAGTGGTGGAGGACAATAGCCTTCCTAACCAACCTATGCAGATGCTGGGCCAAGTGGATGAGGATGATGGATCTAGAAGGCAGAGTACTAGAATATTCTCATATTCCAACCATCTTCCTCATACAAGGATGGAGAAGGTTATCAACACAATGGATGGTAAGAAGAACAAACAAATCAATTTTGGAACAAATCAAGCCAGACATGTCACTCAGAGCAAGGATCATCAAACTTCGACTTTCCTACTTTGGACACATCATAAGAAGAAAGCAATCAATGGAGAAGGACATCCTGATCGGAAGAATAGAAGGAACAAGGTGAAGAGGAAGACCAGCAACCTGATGCTTGATATTATCACGATAACAGCAGAGATGACCCTGGTGAAGCTATCTAGGCTTCCACAAGATCAATCTTCCTACAGAGTGTTCATCCATCAAGTCGCCATGGCTCGAGATTGAGCTGAAGGCTGTTAAGTAATAAAAACCTCATGCAAGTGATTGGCCTGGTGGTGGAGCACAATAGATTTTTCCAGTCTAGTGATTTTTCCTAGCCTTCCTAACCGCCTCATGCAGATGCTGGACCAAGTGGAAGAGGACAATGAATCTAGAAGACTGAGTACTAGCTTATGCTAATACTCCAACCATCATCCTGATCCATATGAGGGGCCGCAGTGGTGGAGGACAGTGGATCATAGAGGCACAGCACTAGGATGTGCTCATATTGCTTTGATCTATCTCAGGCATATACAGTACGGGACCTGGTGGTTGAGGACAATCATTAGTCCATCCATCTCATAAAGATCACGGTCCCAGTGGTGGTGGACAATGGGGCTAATGTCAGCACTGATTCTTGGCTTGGAAAACCAGTGACCTGGGTAAAAACTCAGCAAGGAACACTCCCTACAGAAAAGTTACAGGAAGAAACTCAAGTGGTTTCTGGACTAACCCTTTAAGTGACATCACTGTATGGTGTGTGATGACATCACAAGTCTCACTAGATACTGCATGTATTTTTGAGGCTCATAGACACTGGCTGTGATCTGACTGATCACGAAACAAGCGTCTCCTCTATTCTCCACCTTTCTCTGACAAATAATTACAGTCATCTAAGACTCCTCGCCCTGAACCTGGTACCAAATCTCACCTGTCCCCAAGACCACTCTATATATAACGTGCTGTTGTAGAAAACACCAGATATCCAGACTTACTAACAGTTCTTACATAGTTACATAGTTTATAAGGCCGAAAAAAGACAAGCGTCCATCCAGTTCAGCCTATTTCTTGTGCTCTGCAGCTATTCCGCAGCGTTGATCCAGGGGAAGGCAAAAAAAACCATGCGGTATAGGCCAATTTACATCATTGAGGAAAAATTCACTTCCCGACTCCAATCTGGCAGTAAGATTAAATCCCTGGATTAATTAACTAAGCATAAGATGTAATTTTATTGTTCTCAAGAAAGGCGTCCAGGCCTCTCTTGAACTCTTTAAGTGAGTTGGACATCACCACTTCCTCTCCCAGAGAGTTCCAGAGTCTCACGGCTCTGACCGTAAAGAATCCCCTTCTATGCTGGTGCAGGAACCTCCTTTCCTCCAGACGCATAGTGTGCCCCCTCGTCTTTGTCACCATCCTTGGTATAAACAGGTCATGGGCGAGATCTCTGTACTGCCCCCTGATGTATTTATACATGTTTATGAGGTCTCCCCTAAGCCTTCTCTTTTCCAACGTGAATAGGCCTAATTTTGACAACCTCTCTGGGTATTCTAGTCCCTCCATTCCCTTTATTACCTTAGTCGCCCTCCTTTGTACCCTCTCTAGCTCCAATATGTCTTTCCTGAGCACCGGAGCCCAGAACTGTGCACAATATTCTAAGTGCGGCCTTACCAGCGCGTTATACAGAGGAAGAACAATGTTCTGAGGGACCTTTAGCAGATACTGAGCCTCTTTTATGGCATACAGGTGCTTTCACCAAGTAAAAGAAATTAGAAAATTGGTATACTGGAAACTGAACACAAAACATTCTAGTTTGCTAACTTTGTGCTTGAGAATATCGCTTGGATCAACACATTCATTTCATGGGGAGCTAGGTAATACTTCATTTCTCCTGTAGGGGCAGTGAAGAGGAATCGAGCACAGCCAGGGTCACCTCGATCACAGCTGATCGATGGATCGCCCCTCTATGTAAGCTTGACTTTTACCTTTGGTCTCTAGTTGTTTGTGATTTTGTTGCCTGAACGATGACCCAGTTCTAAATATAACCAGCAATTCACCCCGCTGCTATTATCACATTATAGCCACATATTTAGTAAGAGATTAATCACATTCCCAATGTTTATTCACAATCTACCAAACAGGTGTGTCCTATACCCAGGTGCACTGTACCTGGGTTACATTATTTATAGGAATACCTGTAGTATCGGAGGACACGAGCACATCTAAGACCCTAATTACCTTGAAGACTGCCTAAGAAACTATGTATCACGAAGAGTTGTCATGTTATTAGTCCTGGTGGTCTAGTGTTTGGAGTCTGTCCACATAACTCCCCCAGGTTCTCCATATTCTGTACACAATACGTACAAGGGTAGAAATAGGTTTACAAAAGAAGTTTATTTGGCTAGATCTATTGTCTACCCTCAGCGCTTGAAGGCACGTCACTAGGAAAGGTTCATATTAATCACATTCACCCCCAGGAGATGATGGACCTAAAGGTGGAGGACAGTCGATATTGTACACTTAGCATGAAGATATTGTCCATATTCTTTACATCCACAGATGATGACCCCGATGGTGGAGGACAGTGAATCTTGAGGACATAATATTAGGATAAGCACATGTTCCTCACATACACCCCATGGATATGATGGGCCTAATAGTGGAGGATAAAAGGCTTTCCATCCACCTCATGCAGATGACGAGCCTGATGATGGAGGACAATGGCTCTTGAAGACCTAGCATTAGGATATGCACGTATTCGTTCCATCTGCCCCATGCAAGTGATGGGCTTGGTGGTGGAAGACAATGTATTTTTCCAGCCTAGTGGTGGAGGACAATAGCCTTCCTAACCAACCTATGCAGATGCTGGGCCAAGTGGATGAGGATGATGGATCTAGAAGGCAGAGTACTAGAATATTCTCATATTCCAACCATCTTCCTCATACAAGGATGGAGAAGGTTATCAACACCATGGATGGTAAGAAGAACAAACAAATCAATTTTGGAACAAATCAAGCCAGACATGTCACTCAGAGCAAGGATCATCAAACTTCGACTTTCCTACTTTGGACACATCATAAGAAGAAAGCAATCAATGGAGAAGGACATCATGATCGGAAGAATAGAAGGAACAAGGTGAAGAGGAAGACCAGCAACCTGATGCTTGATATTATCACGATAACAGCAGAGATGACCCTGGTGAAGCTATCTAGGCTTCCACAAGATCAATCTTCCTACAGAGTGTTCATCCATCAAGTCGCCATGGCTCGAGATTGAGCTGAAGGCTGTTAAGTAATAAAAACCTCATGCAAGTGATTGGCCTGGTGGTGGAGCACAATAGATTTTTCCAGTCTAGTGATTTTTCCTAGCTTTCCTAACCGCCTCATGCAGATGCTGGACCAAGTGGAAGAGGACAATGAATCTAGAAGGCTGAGTACTAGCTTATGCTAATACTCCAACCATCATCCTGATCCATATGAGGGGCCTCAGTGGTGGAGGACAGTGGATCATAGAGGCACAGCACTAGGATGTGCTCATATTCCTTTGATCTATCTCAGGCATATGCAGTATGGGACCTGGTGGTTGAGGACAATCATTAGTCCACCCATCTCATAAAGATCACGGTCCCAGTGGTGGTGGACAATGGGGCTAATGTCAGCACTGATTCTTGGCTTGGAAAACCAGTGACCTGGGTAAAAACTCAGCATGGAACATTCCCTACAAAAAAGTTACAGGAAGAAAATCAAGTGGTTTCTGGACTAACCCTTTAAGTGACATCACTGTATGGTGTGTGATGACATCACAAGTCTCACTAGATACTGCATGTATTTTTGAGGCTCATAGGCACTGGCTGTGATCTGACTGATCACGAAACAAGCGTCTCCTCTATTCTCCACCTTTCTCTGACAAATAATTACAGTCATCTAACACTCCTCGCCCTGAACCTGGTACCAAATCTCACCTGTCCCCAAGACCACTCTATATATAACGTGCTGTTGTAGAAAACACCAGATATCCAGACTTACTAACAGTTCTTACATAGTTACATAGTTTATAAGGCCGAAAAAAGACAAGCGTCCATCCAGTTCAGCCTATTTCTTGTGCTCTGCAGCTATTCCGCAGCGTTGATCCAGGGGAAGGCAAAAAAAAACCATGCGGTATAGGCCAATTTACATCATTGAGGAAAAATTCACTTCCCGACACCAATCTGGCAGTCAGATTAAATCCCTGGATTAATTAACTATCACTAAGCATAAGATGTAATTTTATTGTTCTCAAGAAAGGCGTCCAGGCCTCTCTTGAACTCATTAAGTGAGTTGGACATCACCACTTCCTCTCCCAGAGAGTTCCAGAGTCTCACGGCTCTGACCGTAAAGAATCCCCTTCTATGCTGGTGCAGGAACCTCCTTTCCTCCAGACGCATAGTGTGCCCCCTCGTCTTTGTCACCATCCTTGGTATAAACAGGTCATGGGCGAGATCTCTGTACTGCCCCCTGATGTATTTATACATGTTTATGAGGTCTCCCCTAAGCCTTCTCTTTTCCAACGTAAATAGGCCTAATTTTGACAACCTCTCTGGGTATTCTAGTCCCTCCATTCCCTTTATTACCTTAGTCGCCCTCCTTTGTACCCTCTCTAGCTCCAATATGTCTTTCCTGAGCACCGGAGCCCAGAACTGTGCACAATATTCTAAGTGCGGCCTTACCAGCGCTTTATACAGAGGAAGAACAATGTTCTGAGGGACCTTTAGCAGATACTGAGCCTCTTTTATGGCATACAGGTGCTTTCACCAAGTAAAAGAAATTAGAAAATTGGTATACTGGAAACTGAACACAAAACATTCTAGTTTGCTAACTTTGTGCTTGAGAATATCGCTTGGATCAACACATTCATTTCATGGGGAGCTAGGTAATACTTCATTTCTCCTGTAGGGGCAGTGAAGAGGAATCGAGCACAGCCAGGGTCACCTCGATCACAGCTGATCGATGGATCGCCCCTCTTTGTAAGCTTGACTTTTACCTTTGGTCTCTAGTTGTTTGTGATTTTGTTGCCTGAACGATGACCCAGTTCTAAATATAACCAGCAATTCACCCCGCTGCTATTATCACATTATAGCCACATATTTAGTAAGAGATTAATCACATTCCCAATGTTTATTCACAATCTACCAAACAGGTGTGTCCTATACCCAGGTGCACTGTACCTGGGTTACATTATTTATAGGAATACCTGTAGTATCGGAGGACGCGAGCACATCTAAGACCCTAATTACCTTGAAGACTGCCTAAGAAACTATGTATCACGAAGAGTTGTCATGTTATTAGTCCTGGTGGTCTAGTGTTTGGAGTCTGTCCACATAACTCCCCCAGGTTCTCCATATTCTGTACACAATACGTACAAGGGTAGAAATAGGTTTACAAAAGAAGTTTATTTGGCTAGATCTATTGTCTACCCTCAGCGCTTGAAGGCACGTCACTAGGAAAGGTTCATATTAATCACATTCACCTCCAGGAGATGATGGACCTAAAGGTGGAGGACAGTCGATATTGTACACTTAGCATGAAGATATGTCCATATTCTTTACATCCACAGATGATGACCCCGATGGTGGAGGACAGTGAATCTTGAGGACATAATATTAGGATATGCACATGTTCCTCACATACACCCCATGGATATGATGGGCCTAATAGTGGAGGATGAAAGGCTTTCCATCCACCTCATGCAGATGAAGAGCCTGATGATGGAGGACAATGGCTCTTGAAGACATAACATTAGGATATGCACATATTCGTTCCATCTGCCCCATGCAAGTGATGGGCTTGGTGGTGGAAGACAATGTATTTTTCCAGCCTAGTGGTGGAGGACAATAGCCTTCCTAACCAACCTATGCAGATGCTGGGCCAAGTGGATGAGGATGATGGATCTAGAAGGCAGAGTACTAGAATATTCTCATATTCCAACCATCTTCCTCATACAAGGATGGAGAAGGTTATCAACACCATGGATGGTAAGAAGAACAAACAAATCAATTTTGGAACAAATCAAGCCAGACATGTCACTCAGAGCAAGGATCATCAAACTTCGACTTTCCTACTTTGGACACATCATAAGAAGAAAGCAATCAATGGAGAAGGACATCCTGATCGGAAGAATAGAAGGAACAAGGTGAAGAGGAAGACCAGCAACCTGATGCTTGATATTATCACGATAACAGCAGAGATGACCCTGGTGAAGCTATCTAGGCTTCCACAAGATCAATCTTCCTACAGAGTGTTCATCCATCAAGTCGCCATGGCTCGAGATTGAGCTGAAGGCTGTTAAGTAATAAAAACCTCATGCAAGTGATTGGCCTGGTGGTGGAGCACAATAGATTTTTCCAGTCTAGTGATTTTTCCTAGCCTTCCTAACCGCCTCATGCAGATGCTGGACCAAGTGGAAGAGGACAATGAATCTAGAAGGCTGAGTACTAGCTTATGCTAATACTCCAACCATCATCCTGATCGATATGAGGGGCCTCAGTGGTGGAGGACAGTGGATCATAGAGGCACAGCACTAGGATGTGCTCATATTCCTTTGATCTATCTCAGGCATATGCAGTATGGGACCTGGTGGTTGAGGACAATCATTAGTCCACCTATCTCATAAAGATCACGGTCCCAGTGGTGGTGGACAATGGGGCTAATGTCAGCACTGATTCTTGGCTTGGAAAACCAGTGACCTGGGTAAAAACTCAGCAAGGAACACTCCCTACAAAAAAGTTACAGGAAGAAAATCAAGTGGTTTCTGGACTAACCCTTTAAGTGACATCACTGTATGGTGTGTGATGACATCACAAGTCTCACTAGATACTGCATGTATTTTTGAGGCTCATAGGCTGTGATCTGACTGATCACGAAACAAGCGTCTCCTCTATTCTCCACCTTTCTCTGACAAATAATTACAGTCATCTAACACTCCTCGCCCTGAACCTGGTACCAAATCTCACCTGTCCCCAAGACCACTCTATATATAACGTGCTGTTGTAGAAAACACCAGATATCCAGACTTACTAACAGTTCTGAGGGACCTTTAGCAGATACTGAGCCTCTTTTATGGCATACAGGTGCTTTCACCAGGTAAAAGAAATTAGAAAATTGGTATACTGGAAACTGAACACAAAACATTCTAGTTTGCTAACTTTGTGCTTGAGAATATCGATGGGTGGGCAATCAAGAGATAGGACCTACACCCTCCCCTACATGCTAAAGTTTTTGCCTGTAAGCACACTCCCTTTAATCAGGTTAAATCCCATTCCCCGAATTTGAGATTGGACGCTGGACTCCACCTGATAATGAAGTATATTGGCGCCATGCACAAGGAATCGTTTGGAAGTGCCGATATCCAAGAGATTTGCCAACTTCTTCAGGACTCCTGGAGGTTTCCCCTTTTTCTGGAAGCCTCCTAGACTTTTTGTAAGAGTTGTAAAGTATGTGGAAAGGGCTCCTAACCTTAGTCATATACAAATATCATCACTAAGCAAATGTACTTCTGCTGGATGGGAACCAACTAGGAGGCGATGGTGGCCCTTTTGCGATTGCCCCTTTAGTTGTCCTAGAAGTTGTCCCTCACTTGCTCCAGCTTAGTGCCACTTCAGCAGACTGTTTGCCGTGGACCTCCAGTCTGACAACTCCACATCAATTACTCTGGGTGTCTGGCAGGTGTATGTATGCAACCAGTTTACAGATGACACAGAGGCAGCTGGGCAGTGTCAGATTCTTCTGTGATTACTGCAGTGAATTATTGGCATTTGATGTCATCATCCATAAACCACAATGACAGGACCATTGTATCTCTGGTGACATCGGCTCAATCCACCATGTCTGTCTGCTCGTACGTTCCTCTCCACTCCCATCCTCAGGTGTGACATGTCACATGGGGCATAATTTCTGTATGTTACTGTCATGGATAAAACCGGAGAGATCCCACCGCTGCCACCAGTTTGTCAGGGGAGGCACCTCCGCTGCCTCCAATCATCAGGACAATGGCGCAATTGACTGATGAGTGATGGACGAGGCCGCGGCTGCTTCCACTACTAGGTCGGTTATTGGGGAGCTCACAGTGAGCGTATGGTATATACCCCTCTGATTGCAGCTCATGGCATATATATCCCTCGGTGCTATCACTGCCATCTCCACAATAACAAAAGGAGCCACTACTAGCTGCCACCACCAATAGTTTATACCGGATGATTGGACATCTGTTACAGGTAGCGTATGGCTTCAGGGGTGCGGTTTACAGAGCAAGAGGAACACGGCTATAAAAAAATTTATATTTAATCAAGAAAGGTAGGCAGTGTTTATAAAAATATACAAAGATGATACAAAATGGGAACAAAACAGTACAATATATACAATTATATAAAATAAAAGGGATAACAAAAGAGTATTACTAAACCTGTGCCACAGAAATGGTTCAGAGCTTAGTGGAGGGAGGTACTCCGCAGGAAAAAGGACATAACTACAGCAAGCTGTACCTGATGTTGCAGGAATGACACTTATCTTTATGGAGGGAAGCGCTCCGATTAGGAAAATGGAACACTCTCACAGTGAAGTACGTCTTCCAGGAATGAACAATGTAGAAGAATGATGAAAGGTGTCAGTAATTCCGCGCTCCTCTGTTAAATTAGATTATGCAGGATCCAGTCCTTTTGTGATAGATTTATTCCTTTGACAAGCTAAAAACAGACGCGTTTCGTGGACGTCCCGTCCACTTCTTCAAGTGTATAGCGTAAGAGAGGTTAGCAGCAGGGAACATATATACCATGGTAAGTGCAAAAAAACTGATGCCAAAATGACAGCAGCTTTTTTTTTTTATTTATTTATTTATTTTATTATTATTTTTTTTTAACAAAACTTTACATATTCCTTAAAACAGTGTGTCTAATAGTGTCATTAGAAGGACACTCATAAAAAAGTAATGAGAGTTGTATAAAATAGAAATAGACTTAAAACATCTTCCACATAAGTTATAAAGAGTAAAAAAAAAATATATATATATAAAGAGTAAAAAAATATATAAAAGAGTTTTTTGTAATATATATAGTCATTTGAACCCGTCTTTCCTTGGAATTATATGCCATATCAAGACAACATCCATGGTTAGTGCCTCTAGACCACTAAGGTATCTAATAGTTGGTCGACATTATTTAGTCATTTTTTTAGGAGGGATACAACTGTATGAACGCATTAACAAGGATTAGCATAATTAAAGTGTATGCTCATGGTGTAACCCTGACCAGTTTATGCATATGCTTCCTATCTTGTCCGTGTCCCTATTGTCAGGATGAAATATAAATATGCTTCATGTCACCAATAAAGCCAAAGCAGTGATTAAATTAAATTAACCGCATCAAGAGGAAAGGGTATGATAGTATTTTGTGCTCCTCCTAAGATCTAATTTCACATGGTTTACTATCCCGGATAGTAGGGATAATGAAGATGGGTACTCAATGATCCCGTAAGTCAGTTGGATATACGACCGAATCTCCTCTTGTGTAACGCGCGTAGCAGTACAGTCTGAAATAGTTTTGCTCCATTGGGGGTGATAACCCGGAAAATGAAGAATTGAGCTGACATGGGCTGCTCTCTTCTATGTTTTGATGATTGCGGATCGCACTGGCGCGTTGCGGTCCTGAGTGGGAAGAAAGCCTATGACCACACCGGAGCATTGTGGCTATTTGTGGGAGATCACTTGTTGAATGGAATTGAGGGATATCTTTTTGCCAGTGCTGGAAGGAAGCTAGCAAAGAGGAATTGGAGGTGGGACCCATGGTGACGGGAGGCGCTGTGATGCAACACCCCAGGAGATGAAAGGGAATGTTCAGCCACCATAATATTGTTAATGTAACAAGTGTTGACAAGGCGCTGTACTGCAACATCTTAACAAGTAAAAGGGGATATTCAGCCTTTTTGGTGTTTAAAGAGAGGAACTTTGCGGTGACCAATATTTTAGGTGTTTTTTAGAGAAAGGTCTCTGTGATCTCATTTAACCCTCGTGGTTTCAGTGTATCCACTTTGTATATCCAGTAGATCTCTTTTCTGTTGAGAGTTTGAATTCTGGA
Source organism: Phyllobates terribilis (assembly GCF_046119375.1). Classification (NCBI taxonomy): domain Eukaryota; kingdom Metazoa; phylum Chordata; class Amphibia; order Anura; family Dendrobatidae; genus Phyllobates; species Phyllobates terribilis. The sequence continues at coordinate 364,158,406 of NW_027362768.1, forward strand.
GGGGTGATATCCGAAATATGCAACGGGATCGAATTACTATATATATTACAAAAAACTCATATATTTTTTTACTCATATATATATATATATATATATATATATATATATATATATATACATACATACACAGTACAGACCAAAAGTTTGGACACACCTTCTCATTTAAAGATTTTTCTGTATTTTCATGACTATGAAAATTGTACATTCACACTGAAGGCATCAAAACTATGAATTAACACATGTGGAATTATATACTTAACAAAAAAGTGTGAAACAACTGAAAATATGTCTTATATTCTAGGTTCTTCAGAGTAGCCACCTTTTGCTTTGATGACTGCTTTGCACACTCTTGGCATTCTCTTGATGAGCTTCAAGAGGTAGTCACCGGAAATGGTCTTCCAACAATCTTGAAGGAGTTCCCAGAGATGCTTAGCACTTGTTGGCCCTTTTGCCTTCACTCTCCGGTCCAGCTCACCCCAAACCATCTCGATTGGGTTCAGGTCTGGTGACTGTGGAGGCCGGGTCATCTGGCGTAGCCCCCCATCACTTGCCTTCTTGGTCAAATAGCCCTTACACAGCCTGGAGGTGTGTTTGGGGTCATTGTCCTGTTGAAAAATAAATGATGGTCCAACTAAACGCAAACCGGATGGAATAGCATGCTGCTGCAAGATGCTGTGGTAGCCATGCTGGTTCAGTATGCCTTCAATTTTGAATAAATCCCCAACAGTGTCACCAGCAAAGCACCCCCACACCATCACACCTCCTCCTCCATGCTTCACGGTGGGAACCAGGCATGTAGAGTCCATCCATTCACCTTTTCTGCGTTGCACAAAGACACGGTGGTTGGAACCAAAGATCTCAAATTTGGACTCATCAGACTAAAGCACAGATTTCCACTGGTCTAATGTCCATTCCTTGTGTTCTTTAGCCCAAACAAGTCTCTTCTGCTTGTTGCCTGTCCTTAGCAGTGGTTTCCTAGCAGCTATTTTACCATGAAGGCCTGCTGCACAAAGTCTTCTCTTAACAGTTGTTGTAGAAATGTGTTTGCTGCTAGAACTCTGTGTGGCATTGACCTGGTCTCTAATCTGAGCTGCTGTTAACCTGCGATTTCTGAGGCTGGTGACTCGGATCAACTTATCCTCAGAAGCAGAGGTGACTCTTGGTCTTCCTTTCCTGGGGCGGTCCTCATGTGAACCAGTTTCTTTGTAGCGCTTGATGGTTTTTGCAACTGCACTTGGGGATACATTCAATGTTTGCCCAATTTTTCGGACTGACTGACCTTCATTTCTTAAAGTAATGATGGCCACTCGTTTTTCTTTACTTAGCTGCTTTTTTCTTGCCATAATACAAATTCTAACAGTCTGTTCAGTAGGACTGTCAGCTGTGTATCCACCAGACTTCTGCACAACACAACTGATGGTCCCAACCCCATTTATAAGGCAAGAAATCCCACTTATTAAACCTGACAGGGCACATGTCACGCTGTCTCTGTATACTGGAGGTAGGGGGCCTAAGCTGACCCTAAGCTGGGGCCCTGACTAATCCCTCAACCTGGAGGTACTGTTAAAGGTACAGAGGTCCAGGCCGCCAGCGTAACCCCTACCTCCTGAGGATCCTTGCACCTGAGTAATCTAGTCCTGAGAAGGACCCCGATCACAACAAAAGGGGACAAGTAATAATATGCCCACACACAGTACTTAGACGAACGAGACAGTACAAGGGAAAAACCAAAACCACCTTGCATACAAAAACTACACAACTACAACAGAGGGAACACCAACGGGAAAGGAGATAAATGATAAAGCGAGGAAGGGAAAAAACGCTCCAAATACACTTATCTCTGAAACTCCAAACACCACGATCCGCTCTGTTAGTCTGCATGAAATGCTTTCACCGACACTTCCCTAACAGACCAGCAGGCATTTGAAGGAGTCTCACTACAGCAGCATTGATTGCAGCTGGACGAGGCTGGACCTCGTCTAGCACAGAGAGAGAGAGAATTAACTCCCTCACTGCCGAAAAACACAAAGCACCAAAAAGTCAGCTGCGAGAAGTCAGGCTGTGTAATCGTGACGATCTTCGTGGCGACACACCCGTGACAGTACCCCCCTTCTACGAGGGGCCTCTGGACCCTCAGGGCCAGGTTTATCCGGGTGAGTCGTGTGGAAAGCCTGAACTAATCGGTCTGCGTTAATATCCGACGCAGGAACCCACATCCTCTCCTCAGGACCATACCCCTTCCAATGAACCAGGTACTGAAGGGACCGGCGATTAAAGCGTGAATCGATGACCCTCGATACCTGGAACTCCAAGTTACCATTGACCACCACTGGAGGGGGAGGTAAAGGTGACGGTACCACCGGCGCCACATACCTCTTAAGCAACGATCTGTGGAACACGTTGTGAATTTTAAACGTAGGGGGGAGGTCAAGACGGAATGCCACCGGATTAATAATAGAACTGATTCTGTACGGCCCGATGAACCTGGGACCCAGTTTCCAGGAGGGAACCTTAAGTTTTATATTCCTGGTAGACAACCATACCCGATCGTTCACACTTAGGTCCGGACCAGACACTCTCTTCCTATCAGCCATACGTTTGTATCGGTTCCCCATAGTATTCAGATTCTTCAGCACCCCTCTCCATACTGAAGCGAGTGATGAGGAAAATCGTTCCTCCTCAGGAACCCCCGAAGAGCCCCCCCTACTGAAAGTACAAAACTGGGGGTGAAAACCATATGCCCCAAAAAACGGGGACTTACCAGTGGACTCGCTCCGCCTATTATTAAGAGCAAACTCTGCCAGAGGTAAGAAAGAAGCCCAGTCCTCCTGGTTCTCTGACACAAAACACCGGAGATATGTCTCCAAGCTCTGGTTCATACGTTCCGTCTGACCATTGGTCTGAGGATGAAAAGCCGATGAGAACGACAAATGCATACCCCGCCGTGCACAAAACGCCTTCCAGAACTTGGACACAAACTGAGACCCCCGATCAGACACCACCTCGGAGGGTACCCCATGAAGCCTCACAATCTCCCCAATGAACACCTGCGCAAGAGTTTTAGCATTAGGGAGAGCCGGAAGAGCGATAAAATGTGCCATCTTGCTGAACCTGTCCACTACAACGAGTATGACCGTTTTACCCGAAGACGGAGGGAGGTCCGTAATAAAGTCCATAGACAGATGAGTCCAAGGACGCTCCGGGATCTTCAAAGGTAAGAGGGCCCCAGACGGACGGGTATGTGAGGTCTTAGAGCGCGCACAAACCCCACAGGACGCGACAAAAGTTACCACCTCCTTATGTAAGTTAGGCCACCAAAACCGACGCGAGAGGAGATCCACAGTTGCTCTACTCCCCGGGTGTCCTGCAAAAACTGAGTTATGGTGTGCCTCGATCACCTTTTGTCGCAACTGATCTGGAACAAACAGTTTCCCCGGAGGTCCAACAGGGGCGTCCCCCTGAGCCTCCAACTTAGAGAACCATTTGGCGCCCACGATCTGATTAAAGAGATCGGGAATAAGTGGGAGCGGATACGGATCTCGGACTGTAATCCGATTAAGTTCACGGAAATCCAGGCAAGGGCGTAGGCCTCCATCTTTCTTCTTAACAAAGAAGAACCCTGCAGCCACCGGTGAAGATGAAGGTCTAATATGCCCCTTAGCCAGACTTTCTGAAATATAATCCTTCATGGCCTGCCTCTCAGGACCAGAAAGGTTATACAACCTAGCTTTAGGTAACTTGGCCTCAGGGAGCAGTTTTACAGAACAGTCAAACTCGCGATGAGGAGGCAGTTCCTGACACCCTTTCTCCGAGAATACATCCTCAAAGTCCGCCAGAAATGGAGGTAAGACCCAAGGAGTAACCGCACCGATGACCGTGTTCATGCAGTTTTTATTACAGAATTTACTCCATTGGCTTATCTCTCTGGTTTGCCAATTAATAACCGGGTTATGCTTAGTTAACCAAGGAAGGCCCAACACTATAGGAGTGGGAAGACCCTCCAACACGTAGCAAGACAACAGTTCTTTATGTATCGCCCCCACTTGAAGTTTTACGTCATGCACAGCTTGCAAAAAACTTCCCTGACCGAGAGGCCTGGCATCGATCGAGAATATGGGGATGGGTTTAGCCAACTCACTCAATCGCATACCTTGAACCCGGGCAAACCGAGCATCAACCAGATTAGCCCCGGCCCCACTATCCAGAAGAACAGATATCCTCTCAGTTCTCGTACCCACCACCACCTCCGCCGGTACGAGAAACTGAGACGAACCTAGGGACGAAATACCTACTCCCAGATTGCCGTCCACCACACAACCTGGGATCAACAGTTTTCCGACGACTCTTCACTCTGCAAGGGACGGGATGGACACCCTCCAATAAAATGTCCCTTTCTCCCGCAGAAGAAACACCTTCCTGTCTTATGGCGCACCACCGGTCCCCTCCCCCGAAATGATGTCCCTCCTAATTGCATAGGCTCCTCTGGACTGACCAGGGGAACCACCATATGAGGGGACCTTGTAGGAGGTGGAGTCATCACAGGGGGTAGAGTTATCCCGCACCTCTCCCGAAGCCGTCTGTCAACGCGAATAGCAAGGGCCATAGCGGCTTCCAGTGACGCGGGAGAGTCATACTGTGCCAACACATCCTGTAATTTGTCGGATAAACCTTGACAAAACTGGCTCCTAAGAGCCGGGTCATTCCACTGGGTGTCCGTGGCCCACCTACGGAACTCCGAACAGAATTCCTCCGCCGGACGATCTCCCTGCTGGATCCTACGTAACTTAGACTCAGCAAGGGAGATCCGATCTGGGTCATCATATACGAGTCCCAGAGCAGCGAAAAACCTATCCACTGACTGGAGAGCCGGGGAGCCCGGGGGAAGAGAGAACGCCCAAGATTGTGGGTCCCCTTGTAGGAGCGAGATGACAATTCCCACCCTTTGTTCTTCACTCCCCGATGACCGAGGCCACAGCCGAAAGTACAACTTGCATGCCTCCCGGAAAACAAAAAACTTGTCCCGCCCCCCAGTGAACTGTCAGGGAGAGCTACTTTAGGTTCTGGTCCGGCTTGCTCCTGAGGATACAAAACCTTGGACCTAACGTCCGCCAGCTCCATGGACAAACTCTGCAACTGCCGAGCTAGACCGGCTACTGGATCCATGGTAGCTGGAGAAAAACTAAGTGGTCGGTGAAAATGTCACGCTGTCTCTGTATACTGGAGGTAGGGGGCCTAAGCTGACCCTAAGCTGGGGCCCTGACTAATCCCTCAACCTGGAGGTACTGTTAAAGGTACAGAGGTCCAGGCCGCCAGCGTAACCCCTACCTCCTGAGGATCCCTGCACCTGAGTAATCTAGTCCTGAGAAGGACCCCGATCACAACAAAAGGGGACAAGTAATAATATGCCCACACACAGTACTTAGACGAACGAGACAGTACAAGGGAAAAACCAAAACCACCTTGCATACAAAAACTACACAACTACAACAGAGGGAACACCAACGGGAAAGGAGATAAATGATAAAGCGAGGAAGGGAAAAAACGCTCCAAATACACTTATCTCTGAAACTCCAAACACCACGATCCGCTCTGTTAGTCTGCATGAAATGCTTTCACCGACACTTCCCTAACAGACCAGCAGGCATTTGAAGGAGTCTTACTACAGCAGCATTGATTGCAGCTGGACGAGGCTGGACCTCGTCTAGCACAGAGAGAGAGAGAATTAACTCCCTCACTGCCGAAAAACACAAAGCACCAAAAAGTCAGCTGCGAGAAGTCAGGCTGTGTAATCGTGACGATCTTCGTGGCGACACACCCGTGACAGCACACCTGTGAAGTGAAAAACATTTCCGGTGACTACCTCTTGAAGCTCATCAAGAGAATGCCAAGAGTGTGCAAAGCAGTCATCAAAGCAAAAGGTGGCTACTTTGAAGAACCTAGAATATAAGACATATTTTCAGTTGTTTCACACTTTTTTTGTTAAGTATATAATTCCACATGTGTTAATTCATAGTTTTGATGCCTTCAGTGTGAATGTACAATTTTCATAGTCATGAAAATACAGAAAAATCTTTAAATGAGGTGTGTCCAAACTTTTGGTCTGTACTGTATATATATATATATGTGGCACCCCAGGGGTCTGGTTTCCACAGTAACAAGCAATGTTATGTCTGAGAGCAGGTGGGAGGTCTCTTGGTCAGGAATCCTATGCATGCCACACCTCCTGCCCAGTCCTGGGAGGGGAAGGACTTCCCCTATATAAACCTGGGGCTGAGGCAGGGTTAGAGAGTTCAGAGGGAGAGTTCAGCCAGGAGGGCTGACAGGGAGCTGTGGCTCCAGCTGGGCCCAGCTCCTGGGCCATGCCAGAAGTAGAGACAGAGAAGAGAAGCAGCTATGGGAAGAAACAACAGGAGCTCTGTGGGAGCAGTGTTACAAGGAGTCAGGGGCTGGCAGCTGCAGAGCTCGCCCTGACTGAGAAGATTTCTTACCGGACCCGGAGTCCGAGGCTGTGGGGACTAACTCCTACCCAGCAGCAGAATCCGTCAGGCAGGGGATTTCAGGTCCTCTGGCCAAGAAACCCGAAGGCACGGTCACACGCATGGGACCAGCACCGCCGTTGTGGAGCGGAAGCTACTAGAAGGCCCCGAGTCACCGGCCATACGGGTGAGCACCACACGGTACACTCAGGGACGTGGGCTACTTATACCCGCCTCTAGCAAGGTAGCCAGAAGAGTACAGTTAGTTTGGGAGGCCTACAACTCCACCTGGCCAGGGGAGATCCCATCTGCTCAAGGACTGACCAGGCCCCAATCGCTAGCCAGTACTCCGGGAGGGTCTATCTTTATCACCAGTAAAGACCCTGAACTACACCGTACCGTCTCTGAGTGGTTCCTGCTACCCCCATCATCCACGTCGGCTGCCCTGAGGCCATACCCCTCCCGTTGGGGGTTATACTATCACGCTGCACAATCCTACCACCGGCCTCAGCGGTCTGCCCTGCAGCAGCAGCTCCTTAGCTGTACTCAACGGGTGGCGTAGTCGTCCAACATCTACCGCTAATACAGCGCCACTTAGTCTGACTCCCTGGGCACGGACCGGATCACCGCCACGAGACTACAACCCTCAAGAGATCCGGCTCCGGGTAAGCTCCCGCATGCGCAACGCAGCGCGACACAGGCCCAGGGGCGCGTCAACTTTTGGCGTAGTCGGCAGGATTTCGTGCCCGCAACCACCGGGTACTGCGTGCCTGAAAAAGACTGTTCAAACTTACCAGTGGTGAAGATTCCCGCCATCCGGCGCCATCATCTGCCTTCTTCCCGCCATCCGTGGAGTTTTCCCGCCGTTGGACGCCATCTTGAAGACGCAGCGCGGGAAGAAGAGGGGCGTGGACTCCGAAAGCGCGCGAGAACTGAAGCCCCGCCTCACGTCCGGACGTTGCGTAAGGTCCTGGAAGGAGCCCAGCAGACGCCGACGTCACAGGAGCGCGACGGAAGGTCCTCAACCCTGACGATCCACTGCGGAGCCGCGGCCTACGGAAGAGGATCATCGCAAGGTAGGCCACGGTCCACTAGGGGGGAGGAAGATGTCGGATACGGAGGAGAGCTTCACTGCTTCAACCCCCGCCAGCGCCACCGCTGTTGCGGTCATGCCTTTCACCATGCCCTATATCCCGGGGGCAGCCTGGCTACCCCAGTACTCAGGGGAGTCACATACCCTGCATGACTTTAGAGAAAAGCTGGATAGCCTCTTCCAGGTGTACCCCCTCACAGAGGAGCAAAAAGTGAGCATCCTGGTGGCCCAATTAACCGGGGCAGCCCAAAGGGAGGTAAAGTCCTGGCCACCTGGGGGGAGGACTGTCGCAGAGATACTAACCCAGCTAACCGAGGAGGAGCTGCAGTACTACCAATACGAGGAAAGCCAAGAGGACCCGGACGGGTCTGAGGACTACCCTCAGGAGGGAGCACAAAGAGGACATAGCTACTGAAGGGAAGTAGCGTGAATAAAGAGCTGTAAATAGTTACCTGTAAGGGTACAAGGACTGCTGCTAATTAAAATATGGTCCCCGTTGGGATTAGTGAATTGTTCCCCATGTGCCCCTATCTTAAACCAGGCTGAGGACTGTGAGCAGCCATCCCTTATTCCCACTGACCGAGGACTGAGAGCGGTCGTTCTTTCCCTCTACCTGGCCGAGGACTGAGAGCGGCCATATCCTGTAAATAATTATGTGTTTCTAGTAATTTATGGGAGTCTTTGGTGGATTTACCGGGAATCCTTTGTACATGGTTGGAGCGTAACCCAGGAATGGACTAAAGACTGTTAAGGACACGGGGCAGGACAGACCCCTACCTGGTTACGTCTCCCTGTTTTGGTGAAATGGACACCTTGCTTTTCTTCAAAACTGCACACGGTTGCGGACACGCCGTAACCATCTTTATGTGTTTTTCTTATTGTATTATTATTGTTATACCTTGTTATGTTTTTCTAAAAATATGTTTAGTCCCGGAGTACTAAATTTCACTAGGGGGGAATGTGGCACCCCAGGGGTCTGGTTTCCACAGTAACAAGCAATGTTATGTCTGAGAGCAGGTGGGAGGTCTCTTGGTCAGGAATCCTATGCATGCCACACCTCCTGCCCAGTCCTGGGAGGGGAAGGACTTCCCCTATATAAACCTGGGGCTGAGGCAGGGTTAGAGAGTTCAGAGGGAGAGTTCAGCCAGGAGGGCTGACAGGGAGCTGTGGCTCCGGCTGGGCCCAGCTCATGGGCCATGCCAGAAGTAGAGACAGAGAAGAGAAGCAGCTATGGGAAGAAACAACAGGAGCTCTGTGGGAGCAGTGTTACAAGGAGTCAGGGGCTGGCAGCTGCAGAGCTCGCCCTGACTGAGAAGATTTCTTACCGGACCCGGAGTCCGAGGCTGTGGGGACTAACTCCTACCCAGCAGCAGAATCCGTCAGGCAGGGGATTTCAGGTCCTCTGGCCAAGAAACCCGAAGGCACGGTCACACGCATGGGACCAGCACCGCCGTCGTGGAGCGGAAGCTACTAGAAGGCCCCGAGTCACCGGCCATACGGGTGAGCACCACACGGTACACTCAGGGACGTGGGCTACTTATACCCGCCTCTAGCAAGGTAGCCAGAAGAGTACAGTTAGTTTGGGAGGCCTACAACTCCGCCTGGCTAGGGGAGATCCCATCTGCTCAAGGACTGACCAGGCCCCAATCGCTAGCCAGTACTCCGGGAGGGTCTATCTTTATCACCAGTAAAGACCCTGAACTACACCGTACCGTCTCTGAGTGGTTCCTGCTACCCCCATCATCCACGTCGGCTGCCCTGAGGCCATACCCCTCCCGTTGGGGGTTATACTATCACGCTGCACAATCCTACCACCGGCCTCAGCGGTCTGCCCTGCAGCAGCAGCTCCTTAGCTGTACTCAACGGGTGGCGTAGTCGTCCAACATCTACCGCTAATACAGCGCCACTTAGTCTGACTCCCTGGGCACGGACCGGATCACCGCCACGAGACTACAACCCTCAAGAGATCCGGCTCCGGGTAAGCTCCCGCATGCGCAACGCAGCGCGACACAGGCCCAGGGGCGCGTCATATATATATATATATATATATGTATATATATATATATATATATATATATATATATATATATATATATATATATTACTCTTTATAACTTATGTGGAAGATGTTTTAAGTCTATTTCAATTTTATACAACTCTCATTACTTTTTTCTGAGTGTCCTTCTAATGACACTATCAGACACACTGTTTTAGGGAATATGTAAAGTTTTTTTGCACTTACCATGGTATATATGTTCCCTGCTGCTAACCTCTCTTAAGCTATACACTTGAAGAAGTGGACGGGGCATCCACGAAACGCGTCTGTTTTTAGCTTGTCAAAGGAATAAATCTATCACAAAAGGACTGGATCCTGCATAATCTAATTCAACAGAGGAGCGCGGAATTACTGACACCTTTCATCATTCTTCTACATTGCTAACCACCAAGGTTTGGTGTCTCTAGCAGCCCTCTCTCTCTCGCTTAATACATAAGTTGTGAATGTCACAACCCCGCAAGGTAAGCACATTCTCATTTAATAATATTGTTTGCCTGGGTAACAGCACTATTGCGCCCCCATTGTTATTTCTTTGAGGAATGAACAATGACACAACCCCAAGCTCTCATTTTTATTAGATTAAGGTTACACCCACATACCTCCCCTTGGTGATCTCATTTGGGGGCTGATTGTGGGATGTGCAAGGTCTTTTAGCAGATTATGACACCCCCAACTTTCAGGATATTGTTGCCCCTGGAAGTCCCAGGCAGGAGATATCATTGCCATGTTTCCTGTCACGATTTTACCTTTCTATAGGGATGAAACATGGTATGAATGGCATCATCCATCGGACCAGATATTAAGTTGGAGAGGTTAAAATAGCCTTACGGTGATTTGAGTGAATGCGTTATGTTCGTCCCTTTCCTACAACGCCGAAAATATAACCCCTATAAATATAGGATCTATGCAAACCCCAATATTCATAACTAACCACTGGCTCTAAAAGGTCTGGGGACCAGTGCTTTGAACAGAGGAAGCTCTTGCCTCTGAAGTGTATTCTCCACCTCAGAATAAGCGAATCCCAGTCTTGGTGGCTGGTTCTCAGAGCAGATCTCCTATTGTAACTACATTATCACTGCAGGAGGTCCCCACTTCCATGGAGGTTGAAGTGTCAGCTCTTTCTTACTTCCACAGTTATAATTAATCCCATATGATCAATGTGAGGGTGATATGTCCCCTCTCTAGAGATGTCTTTATGGATTTACATTTTTCTCTATGACAGTTACTGATCATGCTAATTAATTATTACATTTATGAAACGAATAAGATTTGAATACAGAAGATGAAGTTGACATCACATCTTATACCACTGACATAAAACCACATTCTGATGATTCAGAGATGAGAGAAACTGCATAAGCGCAGTTCACATGTTCCGTCTCATGCTGACCAGTGACCACTGATTTTACAGGACTGTGACCCTGCTGCTGCAGAACCTCATAATACACACCACAGCCACTGCAGAACCTGATTATACTGCCCTCACCTGCTGCAGAACCTGATTATATACACCTCAGCTGCTGCAGAACCTCATTATATACACCTCAGCTGCAGCAGAACCTCATAATACACACCTCAGCTGCTGCAGAACCTCATTATATAAACCTCAGCTGCAGCAGAACCTCATAATACACCTCAGCTGCTGCAGAACCTAATTATACACCTCAGCTACTGCAGAACCTCATTATATACACCTCAGCTGCTGCAGAGCCTCATTATATACACCTCAGCTGCTGCAGAACCTCATAGTACACACCTCAGCTTTTGCAGAACATCATAGTGCACATGTCAGCTGCTGCAGAACAGCATAATACACACCTCAGCTGCTGCAGAACAGCATAATACACACCTCAGCTGCTGCAGAACATCATAATACATACTAACTGGATTCTAGGAGTTGCTTGGGAAACCTTTGTTCGATTTCTTTTCTGCGTGAGATGATACACGGAACACAAATCACAATACGGATGAAAAAGTTATTCACTCAGATGTGTGAATAAAGTCTTATTGCGGAGCCAATAGAGGTTCTGCAGCAGCTGTGTGTGTAATATAAGGACTTTCGCATCCCTGCTATAAATTATATGATTTTTCCAACGTTTTAGAGAACTTTATATGAATAAATATTAGTTCTGATCACTACAATAGTATCAGGATGCCGAGTGATACTTTGTTACATTGTTGCTTCTGTTGTTTACTTTCATGTTGCTTCTTTATTCCTATTATTTGCAGCAGACGGCAGCGCTAGGACTGTGCAGGTACCAGCGCCTGATATCATGTATCTCAGGGCTCTGAGTCAGGGATATGACATGGCTGTGATGACAGCCCAGGGGTGGACACATGGAGGTGTTACCATAACAGCAGGGTGTAGCAGAGGCGGACACACAGATATTGCACTTGGGAACTGGAGTGACTCTGGAAAGTACAGAACTGGCAGCAGGGGCCCTGGAGAACACAGGGGCCACACATTGGGTGCATTGTAATTTTTGGATTGCATTTGATATCTGCTTCTTGCCATGAGTGATCAGGGGCTGCTGGAGGCTGGATAATATATAAAGATCTAATAAACCAGGGACCCTAGGAGCCAATACTGGGGTGGAATCAGCTCCACAGAGAGGGACAGACACCCAAGGGCGACATCAAGACTCCGCCGCCGCACTGTCTTGGACTGTTCCTTATTCCTCCATTTATTATCGTGTACCTTTTTTTAGCATTATTTGGACCAGTTATCAGAAACTTCTCCGGGATTCGGGAATATTCATGGAACTAATCCTAGAATCAAAGGCTTTGGATGCTTTTCGATACTTTGTATCTTTTGGAACATTAACAATGAAACGCTTTGCTTTCTGCTCCCTCCTACTGGCATTGAGCCTACATTATGGGTTCGGAGGTCGGCAGGAGGTTACGCTGGAAACCCTTCCAAGTAACGCAGACGATATTACCTGTACGGGGGTAAGTGATGCCGTGCTATGGTATGATCATTAGAATATGTGAGACTGTGTTCACACGATGCAAAAAACACCTAGTCTTGCTGCGTTTTTCCAAAAATGTTGCTGTTCTACCAAAACGCTGCACAATGTGTGAACGCAGCCTAAGACCATGATCACACGATGCAATAAAATCATCACATATTGACAGCGGTTTTGGAAAACGGTGGCACAAATGCAGCGCAATTGCATCGTGTGAACATGACCATAAAGATTTGCTGCACACGTTCCAGTAAATTTGCCAATAAGGCACATAATTAAAGGGCAATTGCAAATCAAATCAGTAATCAATAATGACTTTTATTGGTTTAATATCTGTATCTGGGAAAGCTGGGTGACAGCCAATATGACCGCCATAACGAGATATGTATGGAGAGATACGACCTATGCTCTAGGAGTCTGGGAAAGCTGGGTGACAGCCAATAAAACCACCACATCTAGATAGTTATGGAGAGATACGACCTATGCTCTAGGAGTCTGGGAAAGCTGGGTGACAGTCAATATGACCGCCACATCGAGAGAGACATGACCTACACTTTAGGAGTCTGGGAAAGCTGGGTGACAGCCAATATGACCGCCACATCGAGAGAGACATGACCTACACTCTAGGAGTCTGGGAAAGCTGGGTGACAGCCAATATGACCGCCACATCGAGAGAGACATGACCTACGCTCCAGGAGTCTGGGAAAGCTGGGTGACAGTCAATATGACCGCCACATCGAGAGAGACATGACCTACACTTTAGGAGTCTGGGAAAGCTGGGTGACAGCCAATATGACCGCGACATCGAGAGAGACATGACCTACACTCTAGGAGTCTGGGAAAGCTGGGTGACAGCCAATATGACCGCGACATCGAGAGAGACATGACCTACACTCTAGGAGTCTGGGAAAGCTGGGTGACAGCCAATATGACCGCCACATCGAGAGAGACATGACCTACGCTCCAGGAGTCTGGGAAAGCTGGGTGACAGTCAATATGACCGCCACATCGAGAGAGACATGACCTACACTTTAGGAGTCTGGGAAAGCTGGGTGACAGCCAATATGACCGCGACATCGAGAGAGACATGACCTACACTCTAGGAGTCTGGGAAAGCTGGGTGACAGCCAATATGACCGCCACATCGAGAGAGACATGACCTACGCTCCAGGAGTCTGGGAAAGCTGGGTGACAGCCAATATGACCGCCACATCGAGAGAGACATGACCTACACTTTAGGAGTCTGGGAAAGCTGGGTGACAGCCAATATGACCGCCACATCGAGAGAGACATGACCTACACTTTAGGAGTCTGGGAAAGCTGGGTGACAGCCAATATGACCACGACATCGAGAGAGACATGACCTACACTTTAGGAGTCTGGGAAAGCTGGGTGACAGCCAATATGACCGCCACATCGAGAGAGACATGACCTACGCTCCAGGAGTCTGGGAAAGCTGGGTGACAGCCAATATGACCGCCACATCGAGAGAGACATGACCTACGCTCCAGGAGTCTGGGAAAGCTGGGTGACAGCTATAATATTATTGGTCATCACCCAGCTTTCCCGGAATCGGATGCAGTGTGACAGAATTTCTGCATTGTAACCATTACACGTAGAACATCTGGGTGTGATAAGGATCTGGAAATACTGGAATTATCGGGGTTAAATCTCAGTTTTGGAGATTCTGATAAAAAAGACACAATGGTGCGGCACGTCTGCATTCCGAAGGAATTAGTAAGACATTCTCTAAGTTCATGTGGGACTGGTTATTTGCATATATTTTTTCGGGAGAAAATGTCAGTCTGAGTTCTGTATCCTGTGTAATATGTAAAACAGGGCCGCGGTGGACAACTTCTCATTCTCCGATTGTTGTGAACTGTAACTCCCATCATCCCTGAACAGTAAAGGGGACAATACACTTCAGAGAACTGTCAGTCAAATGCTTGTCCAGGTGACTGCTATTCCCCCGACGCTCATGCACTGCAAGTGTGCATGACTTTACATGGGCAGACCCCTATACTGCAGAGACAAAGGATTAGGCAGATTGAAATTCAACATGCCTGATCTTTTTTTACCCTGACATCATTTGTTAATGGGGATTTTCAGCATTCCCTGATATATATTGAATGGTCTACTAGGGTTACATGTGATGATTCAAAAATATGTGTAACCTATTGAAAAGAAGGCTGCGATTGTATCTTTATTTAGGATCCCCTTGTAGGTTTGGGGTTCTGCACTGAGGCCCAGCGCCTATTATCCTATATGTAAAGAGATGGAGTCTGATAATAGCGAATCGCACCCGGTAATTAACACTCTCTATAATCACAACAGGAAAAATTTTGCATTTTTCATCACACGGAAAAAGTGACAGTGTGACACCAAAAAGTGACACCTCGCTCCACCGCGCCCGGCAGCTCCAGACATCTCCCTTGTAAGAAAAGTGAAAGGTGAATCAGGGCCGTCATTATGGAAATACTGGCACTGCCATGAGGCATCCGAGCTGATGTGATAAGGGCACTGTCACTATGGAGGAACTAATGTTACTGTTATGGGACATTCTTGATTATTATCAATAGCTACTGTTATTGGAGCATTATTACTATTGTTATGGGGGCCCTATGACTATTACTATAGGGTACTATTATTATGGAGTAGTATTACTATTATTATGGGGGTACTATGACTATTATTATGGAGTAGTATAACTATTATTATGGGGGCACTATGACTATTATGGAGTAGTATTACTATTATTATGGGGGCTCTATGACTATTATTATGATTATTATGGAGTAGTATTACTATTATTATGGGGGTACTATGACTATTATTATGGAGTAGTATAACTATTATTATGGGGGCACTATGACTATTATGGAGTAGTATTACTATTATTATGGGGGCTCTATGACTATTATTATGATTATTATGGAGTAGTATAACTATTATTATGGGGGCACTATGACTATTATTATGGAGTGGTATTACTATTATTATGGGGGTACTATGACTATTATTATGGAGTAGTATAACTATTATTATGGGGGCACTATGACTATTATGGAGTAGTATTACTATTATTAATTGGGGCACTATAACTATTATTATGGAGTAGTATTACTATTATTATGGGAGCGCTATGACTATTATTATGGAGTAGTATTACTATTATGAGGGCACTATGACTATTATTATGGAGTAGTATTACTATTATTATGGCGACACTATGACTATTATTACGGAGTAGTATTACTATTATTATGGGGGCACTATGACTATTATGGAGTGGTATTACTATTATTATGGGGGCACTATGACTATTATGGAATAGTATTACTATTATTATGGGGGCACTATGACTATTATTATGGAGTAGTATTACTATTATTATGGGGGCACTATGACTATTATTATGATTATTATGGAGTAGTATTACTATTATTATGGGGGTACTATGACTATTATTATGGAGTAGTATAACTATTATTATGGGGGCACTATGACTATTATGGAGTAGTATTACTATTATTATGGGGGCTCTATGACTATTATTATGATTATTATGGAGTAGTATAACTATTATTATGGGGGCACTATGACTATTATTATGGAGTGGTATTACTATTATTATGGGGGTACTATGACTATTATTATGGAGTAGTATAACTATTATTATGGGGGCACTATGACTATTATGGAGTAGTATTACTATTATTAATTGGGGCACTATAACTATTATTATGGAGTAGTATTACTATTATTATGGGAGCACTATGACTATTATTATGGAGTAGTATTACTATTATGAGGGCACTATGACTATTATTATGGAGTAGTATTACTATTATTATGGCGACACTATGACTATTATTACGGAGTAGTATTACTATTATTATGGGGGCACTATGACTATTATGGAGTGGTATTACTATTATTATGGGGGCACTATGACTATTATGGAATAGTATTACTATTATTATGGGGGCACTATGACTATTATTATGGAGTAGTATTACTATTATTATGGGGGCACTATGACTATTATTACGGAGTAGTATTGCTATTATTATGGGGGCACTATGACTATTATTATGGAGTAGTATTACTGTTATTATGGGGGCACTATGACTAATATTACAGAGTAGTATTACTATTATTATGGGGGCACTATGACTATTATTATGGGGGCACTATGACTATTTTTATGGGGGCACTATGACTATTATTGTGGAGTAGTATTACTATTACTATGAGGGCACTATGACTATTATTGTGGAGTAGTATTACTATTACTATGAGGGCACTATGACTATTATTATGGGGGCACTATGACTATTATTATGGAGTAGTATTACTATTACTACGAGGGCACTATGATTATTATTATGGGGGTACTATAACTATTTTTATGGGATAGAAAGAAAAGGGGTTTGGTATCAACTTATCCAGTTGAAAAAAGATTGCTCTCAGTGGGAAAAAACAAGACAATCCTGTAGTTATGATATCTATTAATGGCTAACAAAAATAAAATAAATGATGTTACAAGGCAAGCTTTCGAGACAACTTAGGTCTCTTCCTCAGGCATATTATGGCAAGGTATATGAAGAAACACAAATATATGCACACAAAGAAAGAAAAGAAAAGAGAGAAATCAGATCCATGGCATAATAAATTGTTGACATTTAAATAAACAAACTGAGCTCAGAGAGGGAATCCTTAATTGGAGTAGATTAGTGGTGTGAAAGTTTTATGGTCCCAATATCCATGTAAAATCAGATCCCTGGTGCCTTCACTGTCCCTGGAGCAGATTCCTCAGATTTTGTAGTGAGACATAAATCCTTCTGAAATATTTATTTCTGTGGGGAGGGTGTCAAAGACCCTAATTAGTTTGCATTCCCAAACTCATCTGTGTTTTTGTGATTTAAAGTTGCCTTTTAAAATGACAACTTTCATATTGTTGATGTTCTGTCCTGGACCACAATATTTGGCCACCAGTACATGGGATTTTTTTTTATCTGTAATCGTGTGGCGATGAGACCTCATCCTTGCTCTCAATTTCTGTCCTGTTTCTCCCACATAGAGACCCCCAATAGGACATATAGTGCACAGAATTATATTGGAAGAGGAACATGTGAATGTCCCGGGAATCTTATAATCCTGCTGTGTGTTGGGAATCTGTATCCTGTCTTTGGTCTCTACATGGGTGCAAGTTTTGCAGCTCTTCAGTTTGCAAGGAAAAGTTCCTCTTGGTGTATCTGAGGGCATTGAACTTCGGATCATGATGTTTCTTAGATTTGGAGGTTGCCTGTAGCACAGCAAGGGAGGGTCTTTGCCACACGATTACAGATAAAAAAAAACCCTTGTACCGGTGGCCAAACATTTCTGTGGTCCAGGACACAACATCAACAATATGAAAGTTGTCATATTAAAAGGCAACTTTAAATCACAAAAACACAGACGAGTTTGGGAATGCAAATTGATTAGGGTCTTTGACACCCTCCACACAAGAATAAATCTGTCAGGAGGATTTATGTCTCACTACAAAATATGAGGAATCTGCTCCAGAGACAGTGAGGGCACCAGGGCTCTGATCTTACATGGATATTGGGACCATAAAACTTTCACACCACTAATCTAATCCAATTAAGGATTCCCTCTCTGAGCTCAGTTCGTTTGTTTATGTAAATGTCAACAATTTATTATGCCATGGATCTGCTTTCTCTCTTTTTTTTTCTTTCTTTGTGTGCATATATTTGTGTTTCTTCATATACTTTGCCATAATATGCCTGAGGAAGAGACCTAAGTTGTCTCGAAAGCTTGCCTTGTAGCATCATTCATTTTATTTTTGTTAGCCATTAAAAGGTATCATAACTACAAGATTTTCTTGTTTTTCCCACTAAGAGCAATCTATTATTATGGGGGTACTATGACTATTATTATGGGGACTCTATTACTATTATTATGGAATAGTATTATTATTATTATGAGGGAACTACGACTATTATTATGGATTAGTATTACTATTATTATGGGGGTACTATGATTATTATTAAGGGGGCACTATTACTATTATTATGGAGTAGTATTACTATTATTATGGGGGCACTATTACTATTATTATGGAGTAGTATTACTATTATTATGGGGGCACTATTACTATTATTATGGAGTAGTATTACTATTATTATGGGGGTACTATGATTATTATTAAGCGGGCACTATTACTATTATTATGGAGTAGTATTACTATTATTATGGGGGCACTATTACTATTATTATGGAGTAGTATTACTATTATTATGGGGGTACTATGATTATTATTAAGGGGGCACTATTACTATTATTATGGAGTAGTATTACTATTATTATGGGGGCACTATTACTATTATTATGGAGTAGTATTACTATTATTATGGGGGCACTATTACTAATATTATGGAGTAGTATTACTATTATTATGGGGGCACTATTACTATTATTATAGAGTAGTATTACTATTATTATGAGGGAACTACGACTATTATTATGGATTAGTATTACTATTATTATGGGGGTACTATGATTATTATTAAGGGGGCACTATTACTATTATTATGGAGTAGTATTACTATTATTATGGGGGCACTATTACAATTATTATGGAGTAGTATTACTATTATTATGGGGGCACTATTACTATTATTATGGAGTAGTATTACTATTATTATGGGGGTACTATTACTATTATTATGGAGTAGTATTACTATTATTATGGGGGCACTATTACAATTATTATGGAGTAGTATTACTATTATTATGGGGGTACTATTACTATTATTATGGAGTAGTATTACTATTATTATGGGGGCACTATTACTATTATTATGGAGTAGTATTACTATTATTATGGGGGCACTATTACTATTATTATAGAGTAGTATTACTATTATTATGAGGGAACTACGACTATTATTATGGATTAGTATTACTATTATTATGGGGGTACTATGATTATTATTAAGGGGGCACTATTACTATTATTATGGAGTAGTATTACTATTATTATGGGGGCACTATTACTATTATTATGGAGTAGTATTACTATTATTATGGGGGTACTATGATTATTATTAAGGGGGCACTATTACTATTATTATGGAGTAGTATTACTATTATTATGGGGGCACTATTACTATTATTATGGAGTAGTATTACTATTATTATGGGGGCACTATTACTAATATTATGGAGTAGTATTACTATTATTATGGGGGCACTATTACTATTATTATGGAGTAGTATCACTATTATTATGGGGGCACTATTACTATTATTATGGAGTAGTATTACTGTTATTATGGGGGCACTATTACTATTATTATGGAGTAGTATTACTATTATTATGGGGGCATTATTACTATTATTATGGAGTAGTATTACTATTATTATGGGGGCACTATTACTATTATTATGGAGTAGTATTACTGTTATTATGGGGGCACTATTACTATTATTATGGAGTAGTATTACTATTATTATGGGGGCACTATGACTATTATTATGGAGTAGTATAACTATTATTATGGGGGCACTATTACTATTATTATGGAGTAGTATTACTATTATTATGGGGGCACTATGACTATTATTATGGAGTAGTATAACTATTATTATGGGGGCACTATTACTATTATTATGGGGGCACTATTACTATTATTATGGAGTAGTATTACTATTATTATGGGGGTACTATGATTATTATTAAGGGGGCACTATTACTATTATTATGGAGTAGTATTACTATTATTATGGGGGCACTATTACTATTATTATGGAGTAGTATTACTGTTATTATGGGGGCACTATTACTATTATTATGGAGTAGTATTACTATTATTATGGGGGCACTATTACTATTATTATGGAGTAGTATTACTATTATTATGGGGGCACTATTACTATTATTATGGAGTAGTATTACTGTTATTATGGGGGCACTATTACTATTATTATGGAGTAGTATTACTATTATTATGGGGGCACTATTACTAATATTATGGAGTAGTATTACTATTATTATGGGGGCACTATTACTATTATTATGGAGTAGTATTACTATTATTATGGAGTAGTATTACTATTATTATGGGGGCACTATTACTATTATTATGGAGTAGTATTACTATTATTATGGGGGCACTATTACTAATATTATGGAGTAGTATTACTATTATTATGGAGTAGTATTACTATTATTATGGGGGCACTATTACTAATATTATGGAGTAGTATTACTATTATTATGGGGGCACTATTACTATTATTATGGAGTAGTATAACTATTATTATGGGGGCACTATGACTATTATTATGGGGGCACTATTACTATTATTATGGAGTAGTATTACTATTATTATGGGGGCACTATTACTATTATTATTACTATAACTATTGCTATGACTGTGACTATTTTATGGGTGGCCCTGTGGCTATTATAATTGGGGCACCAGTTATCAGTATGGGGGTCCTGTGACGCAGGAAGGCATATTTTCAGGAGTCACACTGGGAGGTTGTAGCCTCACTGGTTGGAGACCCCCTAATAGCCCCAAGTCTGCACATAACATGCAGCTGATGCCCCGATATTAGGATAACTAATGGGCGCACTTGGTATTATGAATATCAGACTGAGCGTCCATCCCGCAGTCTTTAGACCATATGTTGTGTGGGTTTTAGGTGACTCACGAGCCGGTTGTCACTGTTACCACATACGGTATGTTTTGGTTATATAACCTTATTGGACCTGATTACTTTGTCAGCGTCAGATGTGATCCGCTTATCTGCTTTATTGTAGGATTTTTTTTAACAGCGCTTTCTATTATGGGACAGTGTGATTCAGTACTGTTGCCTAAAATATTGACGTAGAGTGCGACCAAATAACTGTGCCAAACAGTACCCAGATATCCTACAGTGCACCCTATAAAGACCATACTGTGCCCAGATATCCTACAGTGCACCCTATAAAGACCATACTGTACCCAGATATCCTACAGTGCACCCTATAAAGACCATACTGTACCCCGATATCCTACAGTGCACCCTATAAAGACCATACTGTACCCCGATATCCTACAGTGCACCCTATAAAGACCATACTGTACCCCGATATCCTACAGTGCACCCTATAAAGACCATACTGTACCCCGATATCCTACAGTGCACCCTATAAAGACCATACTGTACCTCGATATCCTACAGTGCACCACATAAAGACCATACTGTACCCCAATATCCTACAGCGCACCCTATAAAGACCATACTGTACCCCGATATCCTACAGTGCACCTTATAAAGACCATACTGTACCCCGATATCCTATAGTGCACCTTTAAAGACCATACTGTACCCCGATATCCTATAGTGCACCCTATAAAGACCATACTGTACCCCGATATCCTACAGTGCACCCTATAAAGACCATACTGTACCCCGATATCCTACAGTACACCCTATAAAGACCATACTGTACCCAGATATCCTACAGTGCACCCTATAAAGACCATACTGTACCCCTATATCCTACAGTGCACCCTATAAAGACCATACTGTACCCCGATATCCTACAGTGCACCCTATAAAGACCATACTGTACCCCGATATCCTACAGTGCACCCTATAAAGACCATACTGTACCCCGATATCCTACAGCGCACCATATAAAGACCATACTGTACCTCAATATCCTACAGCGCACCCTATAAAGACCATACTGTACCCCGATATCCTACAGTGCACCTTATAAAGACCGTACTGTACCCCGATATCCTACAGTGCACCCTATAAAGACCATACTGTACCCCGATATCCTACAGTACAACCTATAAAGACCATACTGTACCCAGATATCCTACAGTGCACCCTATAAAGACCATACTGTACACCAATATCCTACAGTGCACCCTATAAAGACCATACTGTACCCCGATATTCTACAGTGCACCCTATAAAGACCATATTGTACCCAGATATCCTACAGTGCACCCTATAAAGACCATACTGTACCCCGATATCCTACAGTGCACCCTATAAAGACCATACTGTACCCCGATATCCTACAGTGCACCCTATAGAGACCATACTGTACCCCGATATCCTACAGTGCACCCTATAAAGACCATACTGCACCCCGATATCCTACAGTGCACCCTATAAAGACCATACTGTACCCCGATATCCTAAAGTGCACCCTATAAAGACCATACTGTACCCCGATATCCTACAGTGCACCCTATAAAGACCATACTGTACCCCGATATCCTACAGTGCACCCTATAGAGACCATACTGTACCCCGATATCCTACAGTGCACCATATAAAGACCATACTGTACCCCAATATCCTACATTGCACCATATAAAGACCGTACTGTACCCCAATATCCTACAGTGCACCCTATAAAGACCATACTGTACTCCGATATCCTAAAGTGCACCCTATAAAGACCATACTGTACCCCGATATCCTACAGTGCACCCTATAAAGACCATACTGTACCCCGATATCCTACAGTGCACCCTATAGAGACCATACTGTACCCCGATATCCTACAGTGCACCATATAAAGACCATACTGTACCCCAATATCCTACATTGCACCATATAAGGACCGTACTGTACACCAATATCCTACAGTGCACCCTATAAAGACCATACTGTACTCCGATATCCTACAGTGCACCATATAAAGACCATACTGTACCCAAATATCCTACAGTGCACCCTATAAAGACCATACTGTACCCCAATATCCTAAAGTGCACCCTATAAAGACCATACTGTACCCCGATATCCTACAGTGCACCCTATAGAGACCATACTGTACCCCGATATCCTACAGTGCACCCTATAAAGACCATACTGTACCCCGATATCCTAAAGTGCTCCCTATAAAGACCATACTGTACCCCGATATCCTACAGTGCACCGTATAAAGACCATACTGTACCCCGATATCCTACAGTGCACCCTAGAGACCATACTGTACCCCGATATCCTACAGTGCACCCTATAAAGACCATACTGTACCCAGATATCCTACAGTGCACCCTATAAAGACCATACTGTACCCCGATATCTTACAGTGCACCCTATAGAGACCATACTGTACCCCGATATCCTACAGTGCACCATATAGAGACCATACTGTACCCCGATATCCTACAGTGCACCATATAAAGACCATACTGTACCCCAATATCCTACAGTGCTCCCTATAAAGACCATACTGTACCCCAATATCCTACAGTGCACCCTATAAAGACCATACTGTACTCCAATATCCTAAAGTGCATCCTATAAAGACCATACTGTACCCCGATATCCTACAGTGCACCCTATAAAGACCATACTGCACCCCGATATCCTACAGTGCACCCTATAAATACCATACTGTACCCTGATATCCTACAGTGCACCCAATAAAGGCCATACTGTACCCCGTTATCATATAGTGCATCCTATAAAGACCATACTGTACCCCGATATCATACAGTGCACCCTATAAAGAGTAATATAAGCGCAATGTAATAGTACTACCATACTGTGCCAAAATATTCAACCTACATTGCACCCAATAAACAGTACTATACAATGCCCAATAAGCAGTGCCATATAGTGCCCAATTATCAGTAGCATACTCCCTAGTTACGATATCTCACAGTGCATCAATACTACAGAGTCGTTCTTGTCTTCTTTCTTCAGGAGCGCACGGCTCCGCTTCCCCCCAACAATGGACAGTTCAGACTGGCAGCATGGCTGCACTTCTGGTCCGAATTTTGGGTCTCCTATGCTGTTAGCAGAAACAGTTTTGCTTTTGCAGCATTGGAGGAGTGCAGGGGCGCCGAGGCTGGCCAGATCCAGTGATCTGGACATCCTCAGAGCAGCGCTTACAAACGCTAAAACAAAGAGCCTGTAAGCACTGCGCGTTTTGCCTGGGATACCGGCCAGCGCCGACAAACTGTTAAGGTTTTGCAATAGCAAAGTTGCTCGTTTTTACAAGCATTTTGCAAATTTACCCATTTAACAAGATGAGACAACCCCTTTAAAAATACTGTATGTAGTGCCGAAAATATACCAGTGCTCCATAGTGCTCAAACTAGAGGGTCGAAAGGCAAACTATAATGAAATCAGTACTTGGGGGATAAAGCGTTCAATACTGGACTGGTGGAAGAGGCTCAGTGAGGGCTAAAGGCCCTGTACCTGGCTCTGGCTGCCCCCTCTAGACCTCCACCTCCACAACAGGCAGCTGTTAGTGCATGAAAAGTTTTACCATGGGGGCCAAAGAGTTCCTTAGTAGGTTTATAGCTTTCACCTTGAGTATATGGCGACCTTTGACATGTAATTGTTTTTGGCGTAGGATTGCAGTTCGTGAACAGGATTAACCGCTGGTATAATAGGAGGCGCTTGTTTGCACATTATTAACCGATGACGGCTATCTCGATGTAACCATTCATTGTCAGGCTTAGTAATCGCCCTTTTTGCATCTTTAGTTGTTTTTTTTTAAATAATTTAATAGGGTCTAATGTCCCCAAATAATCTGCAGTGGGTGTATAAGGTGTGTGTGTATCATTCCCTGCGGTGGAGTAGGCAAAACTGGGGCAGAGGCTGCAGTCACCACCGGCGAGTAAAGGGGTCCAAAGACTTTTCTGCTACAATAGTAGTGCTGTACACGGTCCCAGTAGTTATTTGTCGGGTGGCGTTGTGTTGGATCGTGCCCTATGTAGTACAAAAACCATACCACATGGTGCCTAGTTATAAGTGCCATATAGTAGCGCCATACAGCGGCCAAATAAAACATTAATACAGTTTCCTAAATAATATTGCCATATTGTACTGTCAACAACGTCATAAACTGTAATAATAATATACCGGCCAGTGCTTTAATAGCAGCTACACCCGATGCATAAGTAAAAAAAAAAACGTACATTGAAAAATTAATACCGACATGCAGTGACCATATAACAGCCCCAAACATAAAGTAATGATTGATGTGCCAGCATTGTCTCATTATATGTCCCTATTCAGACATAGGTCTTGTTTACAGTCAGAACACGTACCCATTGTATCTGCGGGTTTTTTTTTTTTTGCAGACTGAGAGTCCACAGAAGAAAATACGGAGGCATATATCCGTTTTGATCCAACTCAATGATCAAAATTGCCCCATATATCTTTATAGGTCCCCGAAAGTCACGTACAGCACAGGATGGGTTCAGTAAATAAAACAAATCAATCTGTGATATATGTGGGGACAAGTTCACATGTTCTCATGTCATTATCTCCTGACAACATATACGGCTGGGAAGTACCGCCCATATATACCACGCAGTACCATCATAAATAGATAATAGATCAAGGACGCATCTATTGGCCAGCAAATACTTATCTACAGTATATGAGAGCACCACGCAGACAAGCGACGGCTGTGAATAACCCGATATCAGGATCATAAATACATGCTGTACATTGAGGTAAAGGGCCGTGCTCTGTCCAAGTCCATATTTCAAATCTAAATCCGTCCATAAACATTAGACCCAACGCTGACATTTTAATGCCCATCTATCTATATATCTAAAAGTCACTAATGCTCTGCTGACTCCATAACTGCAGAGTCCACACCTCCTCTGATATAACATCAGCACAAACACTGCGCCCCCACCGGGAGCTTCATGGACGAGCAGCTGCATGCAGCCGTACATCACCAAGCACAATGCTGAGCGTCGGATGGAGTGATGTAAAGCCACTTGCAATGGACTTTGGAGGAGACGTGTTCTGTGCAGTGATGGATCACACTTCTCTATCCGGCATCTGATAGATGAACATGAGTCTGCACAGACTGCACATGAGTCAACAGTGTGATGCAGCAGCAAAAAAGGCAAACACAGTTCTGGGATATATTAAGAGAAGCATTAGTCTAGATCACGTGAAATAATTATCCCCCTCTATTCCTCCTTGGTCAGACCTCATCTGGAATACTGTGTCCAGTTCTGGGCATCAAAAGACATCCAAAAACGAGAGCAAGTTCAGAGAAGAGCAACCAGGATGGTGACCGGTCTGCAAACTATGTCCTACGAGGAACGGTTAAAGGATCTGGGAATGTTTAG
This sequence comes from Phyllobates terribilis, assembly GCF_046119375.1. Lineage (NCBI taxonomy): Eukaryota > Metazoa > Chordata > Amphibia > Anura > Dendrobatidae > Phyllobates > Phyllobates terribilis. The sequence goes on from NW_027362768.1 coordinate 364,185,135, forward strand.
CTTGCAAAAAAAGAAAACTAAGAGGAGACTTAATAGCCGTCTACAAATATCTGAAGGGATGTCACAGTGTAGAGCAGGGATGTCAAACTCAAATACACAGAGGGCCAAAATTAAAAGCTTGGAGAAAGTCGAGAGCCAAACTCCATACAGTATAATGGCCCCACATAGTGCTCCATATAGTAGTATAATGGCCCCACATTGTGCTCCATGCAGTATAATGGGCCCCCCATAGTGCTCCATATAATATAATGGCCCCACATAGTGCTTCATACAGTATAATGGCCCCACATAGTCCTCCATTCAGAATAATGGCCCCACATAGTCCTCCATACAGTATAATGACCCCACATACTCCTCCATACGGAATAATGGCCCCACACACTCCTCCATACAGAATAATGGCCCCACATAGTCCTCCATACAGTATAATGACCCCACATACTCCTCCATACGGAATAATGGCCCCACACACTCCTCCATACGGAATAATGGCCCCACATACTCCTCCATACGGAATAATGGCCCCACACACTCCTCCATACGGAATAATGGCCCCACATACTCCTCCATATAGAATAATGGCCCCATCTGGCATTGCAGGCCAAACATACTCACCCTGTGGGCCAGATTTGGCCCACGGGCCAGATTTTGACATGTGTGGTGTAGAGGGATCAGCCTTATTCTCATTTGCACATGGAAGCACAAGAAGCAATGGATGAAACTGAAAGGGAAAAGATACATATTAGATATTAGACACTTTTTGACAGTGAGGGTGATCAATGAGTGGAACAGGCGGCCACGAGAGGTGGTGAGTTCTCCTTCAATGGAGGTCTTCAAAGGCTGGACAGACATCTGTCTGAGATGGTTTAGTGGATCTTGCATTAAGCAGGGGGTTGGACACGAAGACCCTGGAGGTCCCCTCCAACTCTAACATTCTATGATTCTATGATGGATGAGTCAGAGTTTGGTGATTCCAGGAGAACGTTACCCGCCTGACTGCATTGTGCCCCCTGTACAGTTTGGTGGCGGGGGGATAATGCTATGGGATTGGCCGCTTCGTTCTATTGAAGGGAAATCTTAATGCTTTAGCACAAAACATTGTGGACAATTGTAGCTTCCAGCTTTGTGGGAAATGTTTGGGAAGGCCCTTTGTTACACGCACGCCGCTAGGTTCAAATAGGGGCGAGACAGGTTACATGAATTCTTTGGAATCCTAGGGGAAACATTACTCAGGGCGACCATAGACCATGTGCTGCAGCTTCTCTCAGGCACACAGGGGTATTGACCCTGAGGAACAGACACGTAGGTTGTTTCACTTGCTGACCAGACACACTTGACAAGAGTCCTCATAAACGGTAGAACAGTGGCATTTAAAAAGAAGCCACACAGCCAGTGCAAGTTAAGTCTAATCATTAACAGGCTCCAGTGACAAACAGTACAGTTTCCTTAGCAGCACAGCAGTTCACAGTCTTCTCAGTAGTACAGGACAGCACAGTTCTAATGCAAAGGCACATTAATGAACACAGCATTCTTTACAGTACAGTGAGATGGAGGAGGGGGGAGGGTTTGCTGAGGGAGATGATCCCTGTGACACCATTTCTTCCAGTCCTTATCTTTCTGCCTGACAATACTCTGCACTGCTAGTGTGGCGCCCCTGAGGGTTCGGTCGCCACAGGGGTACTGCATCTCTTTAATGAGGTGTGGTATCTCTCCTTCGAGGTAAGGATGGTGTATCTGTCAGGACCCCACCTCTACATCCAACACTACACCTCTCCCACCTGAGGGGGGGCTTATATGCACCAGGGTGCTGCCCCAACCGGGATAAGTGGAGATGGGGGAACCAAAGTAAGGGGGAACCTAGTAGTGGGTGAGGGTGGAGGACACACTTAGAGGTTACACGTACAAAATTCATATTTAATAGATAGCCATCTTAGGCTTATGGTCTTTGATTGTGATCTTCATCACTGAACGTGGCTTTCTGTGTGAACCTGCAGTTGATGGGGACACGGTCCTCGTACTCTGGCCTTGAGTCAAGGAGCGGGCAAGAGTTAACGGCTGTCTCTACCCGGTCAAGGTCCCTACCCAAGAAGGCCTGGAGGGGAGCAGAGGAGACAAGCTCCGCAGGCAAAAGGATCCCAGGGGGATGCAGACGGAGCGGTATACGCCACCTGTCCTCGCTATTCTGGCCTAGTCAGAGGGATTCCTGTTGCAAAAGGGGTACCGGCCCCTGATATCTGACTCTGTCACTTTAAGTCTTAGTCGGAGAAGCCCGGAGGCTCAGTGGATCCCACCGGGTAGCGGAGTGGAGTTGCCACCCGTACCCCTTGTTCTGTGCATAGTCCAGGGGGAGACCCGGCCTTAGTACACGCACCACATACGGACAGGAGAGGACCTAGTGGGAAAGTCTAGGAACATTCTGGTGCGGGGTCCTGACCAAAGCACCTGAACTACCCGGAGGTTGTCGGACCCCCTGTCCTGGTGGCCGCAGCGCGCCGTGAGGAGCAGGGAGAAGCCTTGCAGCTATGCATTCTACCGTGAGTAAAGCTTGAAAGACTACCCCTATGGCCTCCGGTTTCTTATTGCAACGCGGCACTGCGCAGCACCGCACGACACCGCACCGCATCTCCCACTACAATTCCCATCCTCCTGTTCTCTCTGCCCTGAGGCCCTGCTCCGCCTGTGGGGAGTAGTACCATCTGCTGCTGCCACTACATCCCGCCTCAGAGGACTGAACGCAGCACTGGTGGGGGAATCACCAGACACCACAGGTGGCATAGTCAATACAACCACTTGATTAACACCAACCCTGAAAGCCCATTACACCCTTTTAATGTGACGGCCCTGGGCATGGAACGGGTCCAGGCCACGGCTGTAACCCACCAAACATCTGACCTCCGAGTAACCCCACTTCCCAGGGTGAGGGCTGTGAGCGTCACACTAGTTCAGGAACTCTACCTGACCTATGCTTAGCTTCACTCCTGACTTGAATCCTTTTCACTTGCAGGGGCACTTCTATGAGATACAGAACACACACACCACCTTTCTCTTCGGCTCCAGCCAGACAGTAAACAACTTCCCCACAATCCCCCTGGGGATCTGCTAAAACACTCCCTTTCTCCTGTGACTGTATTAACCCCTCTTGTTGCTGGATTCTTTTAAAGCAACAGCACTACTTCTGCATATCACACCTTTTATAACCCCCATGAATATGCCCAGTGCGCAAGGTCCATAAAGACATGATTGGGTGAGTTTGGTGGAAAAACGTGTCCGGCTCGCTGTACAAAAGCCCCTCTGGCTCATCCAACGCCTAGGATGAACTAAAACGGAGGTTCTATCTATCTAGCTGTCTGTCTGTTTGTCTTTCTGTCTATTTATCTATCTAACCAGAATTGGTGGTAATCATAGGACGACAATGGGTCACAGTGAGCTTCTTTGACTCTTCCATTACACATTTCCTTGATTTCCTGCGAGTTGAGCTCGGTTGCGGTGTCTGGCCTTACTAACCCTGGTTTGACATTTTTAATTAAGTCTTCTTTGCCCAGAACTGTTTATTCAGGATAAAATATGTGGTTATAAATGGTCATAAAGGTGATAGGAAGGTAAATACCCTGGGACGTCCCTGGTTAGTTATCCAAACACAAAATGTCCTCCACCACGAGGTAATAACAAGGGAGGTTAACATAATATATGGCTAAATTATTAATCATTATATTGTACACAGATCTCGAAGGATAAACATCCCCTGCCTGGTCCATCGCACCCAATGGATGCCTATTGCTCCTAAAAATTAGGGAAAATTAGCATTTACATCGTGGCTTCTTGGGGGCAGCAGATATTCAACCCTTCTGACTTTACGTTTATGAAGACTGGATCACTATGGACTTTCTGTAACGGAAAACCCACAGCGGCAAAAAAGCTATAAATTTAATTGAGGAAATCATGTAGAATTTTTCGCAATCACAGCAAAAGTTGCCAGGCTAAGAATTTTTGTAAAATCTCATCCATGATGCTCATCACAATGAATTTTCTGCATACAGTTCTGCAGTGGATACACTGAGGCACGTCAGACAAAAGTTGGGATGACTGGCCAATTATCTAATGTGTATGGACGTGTCCTCCGATGGCAGAAGATCAGGGAGGCAGGGAAGGATCAGTCATGTTGACTTTCAATATGCCCGATCCTTGATTCATACAGGAGAGACTTAGGAAGTTTCCTTCAGTGTTTAAGTCACTGTAGTGTTTTGCGGGTTATAATATGGACTGTAACATCTAGGCACCATATTACAGTTGTATGAAACTGGCTTTAGCTTTGTGCTAGGGAATCACAGCCACTTTGTGTGCCGCCATATGATGTCTCTATAATACCGTATCTGCTGGAACATGGCATGATACAGGGATACATTTGGGACCTATAGAAGTCTATAGGTGCTATATTACGGAGTTTGTATGGAGCGGTAAAACGAAACCCTAAATCTCTTGTCAGATCTAGATGTTTTCAGTCTATGACCAGCGGCGGATCTTCCTCTTTTCATGTAATTGCTCCATGTTGTTCCGTAAATTCTCTGGCATGTGAATAATAACCCGTGTCGCGCTGTGTAATGAGCAAATATTCACGCCTGAATACATGGCACAAACCGGTCTGAATCCTAATACAAAGTACACACATGCGAGCGAGCGCCATGCCGCTAACTCATTGTCACCAGGGAAACTCCTAACTGCCATCAGATGGTAACAATGGGCCCTCAGATGCCGCTCGGCCTTCTCTGCTTATTTTAGGATTGGACGACTGGATATGGCTTATCAAACATAATACCATCTACTTAATATCTAGAGCCTAGTGGCGCAGAAGGCTGAACGGCGGCCATTGTAAACAAATATGTCCCCTAACCGCCACCGGATGTTTTCCAGGACTTCTTATTTTTATGCTGTATTCACACATTGGGGCAGTTTTATAAAAACTAACTATGAAAAAAATAAAAATGAATAAATATATATATATATATATATATATATATATATATATATATATATATATATATATATATATATTGACTGTTGCAACCAATCACAAAGCAGCTTTGAATTTACCAGAGCCATTTAAAAAATGAAAGCTGAGCTCCGATTGGTTGCTATGGACAACAAAGACAGTTTTATGGTTAGGCCTCAATTATCAGAGCTGTTTACTAGTAAACATTTCTTTGTTGCCCATAGCAACCAATCAAAGCTCAGGTTTCATTTCTCAAGCAGCTCTGGCGAAATGAAAGCTGAGCTCTGATTGGTTGCTTTGGACAACAAAGCTTTTTACTGTTAGGCCTCATTTATCAGAGCTGTGTACTAGTAAAACTGTCTTTGTTGCCTATAGCAACCAATCAAAGCTCAGCTTTCATTTCTAAAGCAGCCCTGACAAAATTAAAGTTGAGCTCTGATTGGTTGCTATAGGCGACAAAGACAGTTTTACTAGTAAACAGCTCTGATAAATGAGGCCTAATAGTAAAATGCTTTGTTGTCCGTAGTAACCAATCAGAGCTCAGCTTTCATTTCTCAAACAGCTCTGACGAAATGAAAGCTGAGTTCTGATTGGTTGCTATGGACAACAAAGAGTTTTACTGTAGGCCTCATTTATCAGAGCTGTTTACCAGTAAAACTATTCTTGCTGCCCATTGCAACCAATGAAAGCTCAGCTTTAATTTCTCAATCAGCTCTGACTAAATGAAAGCTGAGCTATGATTCGCTGCTATGGCCAACAAGGATAGTTTTATCTTATTTTGGTAAAGTAAATGGTGTCATATAAAACTACAACTCGCCCTACAAAAAAAACAAGCCCTCAAATAATAAAAAAGTTCTGACTATAAGGCTATGTTCACACATCATGTTTTTTTCAGACTTTTTTTTATGTGTTTTTTTATGCAAATTTTCAGCTACGTTTTGCAGTACCAGCAAAGTCCAGAAATCCAGATTCCAGTAATCTCACGTACAAATCATGTTTTTTTTTTTTTAGTTCAGGATTTTGTGCTTTGCATGTTTTTTTTGCAAAATAGAGCATGTCACTTCTTTCAGCGTTTTTTCAGCTTTTTTTCACCCATTGAAAAAACGCCCCAAAAACGCAGGTGTCAAGTTTTCAGCGTTTTTTGTGCCTAAACCAGAATGAGATTTTTTTTCACTGAACTTTATGTTCATGCATGACAGAGACAAAAGAACAGTGAAAAAAACGCTGAAAAGACGCACCAAGAAAACAGCAACAAAAATCCTGAACAACCGAACAACCAGGCTTTGCTGCAGAGAATGAACGCTGAAAAAACCATGATGTGTGAACATAGCCTTAGAGAAAGAGAAAGGAAAAAATTGAAAGCGCAAAATTGGTCACGTCGGGAAAATTTATCATGAAATATAAAATTTATATCTACAATGCATTTTGGGGTGTAGCATTTGTTTTTGTTGCAAAACGTTAGAGGTACGGTGTTTTTTTCTGGTGTTTTTCTTGTAGGTTTTTCTATAGGATTGTAAAATGGCAGAAGAAAAAGCATGCTTTAACATCAGTATTATAAATGGCACACAGTAATGGGGTCCCTGCTAGAATTTGGCATTGGGTAAAGCCCGGAAGAGTCATCCACATTCCGAGCCCTGAGGTATCACCCATATTCGGAGCTCGGAGGTGTCACTCACAATTGGAGCCCAAAGGTGTTACCCACATTCAGAGCTTGGAGATGTCACCCACATTTGGAGCTTGGAGGTGTCACCCACATTTGGAGCTTGGAGGTGTCACACATTTTCAGATCTCGGAGGTATCACCCACATTCGGAGCTCGGAGGTGTCACCCACATTCGGACCTCGGAGGTGTCACCCACATTCGGATCTTGGAGGTGTCACCCACATTCGGACCTCGGAGGTGTCACCCACATTCGGAGATCGGAGGTGTCACACAATTTCAGAGCTGCCCCCCACATTCGGAGCTCGGAGGTGTCATCCACATTTGGAGCTTGGAGGTGTCACCCACATTCGGAGCTCGGAGGTGTGTCACCCACATTCGGAATTCGGAGCTCGGAGGTGTGTCACCCACATTCGGAGCTCGGAGATGTGTCACCCACATTCGGAGCTCGGAGGTGTCACCCACATTCGGAACTCGGAGGTGTCACCCACCTTCGGAGCTCGGAGGTGTCACCCACATTCGGAGCTTGGAGGTTCCACCCACATTTGGAGCTTGGAGGTTCCACCCACATTTGGAGCTTGGAGGTTCCCCCACATTTGGAGCTCAGAGGTGTGACCCACATTCGGAGCTCAGAGGTGTCACCCACATTTGGAGGTGTAACTCACATTTGCAGCTCTGAGGTGTCATCCACAATCGGAGCTCAAAGGTCTCGACCACATTCAGAACCTGGAGTTGTCACCCACTTTCAGAGCTTGGAATTGTCACCCACATTCGGAGCTCGAAGGTGTGTCACTCACATTCGGAGCTCGGAGGTGTGTCACCCACATTCGGAGCTCGGAGGTGTGTCACCCACATTCGGAGCTCGGAGGTGTGTCACCCACATTCGGAGCTCGGAGGTGTGTCACCCACATTCGGAGCTCGGAGGTGTGTCACCCACATTCGGAGCTCGGAGGTGTGTCACCCACATTCGGAGCTCGGAGGTGTGTCACCCACATTTGGATGAAGGAATGGCCAGTCATAGCTTAGTCATAGTAACTACAGTATATGTACTATATTTATGTATTAGTATTAGAGTATGAAATTTGAAGTGAAGTCAAAAGGGCTGTATAGAGAGAGCAAACCCCTTTGGTACTGCTCAGAGACTTCTGTTACTTGAAATCTTTCCCATAAGAGAAGTCCCTGAGCAGTGCCAAAGGGTCCTGATCTCTCTATAGAGAGTGGTCAGTGAGGTCGGATCTGGTGAAAATTATTCCATATGTCCCTCATATCTGTACAGCGCCCAATATTGGCTCACACCAAAGACATAGTTGTGGTTGTATATATGAAGCAGAATGGGCCACGCTGCTCCATTTTATACGTTGGTAGCTTTAATTGTAAGAGTGTGCAGCAGAGGAATTCACTGAAACCCGCACTGTAATTAGATCCTGTAATACAGGTGAGTGTCGCAATAGTCTTCTCGGCCAAGATAAACAGGCATTTGATCTTTGATTCGACCATCCCTTGTGCCTGACGCTGGAACGTCACAGGGTGTTGACCTGATGTTAACGCTGGTTGTCACTATCTTTTGAATTATGGAGATGTACCATGAATCTTCGCATAGGACACATGCAGATAACTTGTTTACTGCCCTGATAAACGATATTAATAATCGCCATTCTGAGAGCAGCCATTCATTTTGGAGTCATTAATGTTCTACAGAAAAGTCTATGGTATGGCCAGTCATAAAGATTGTCAGGCTAATCATATCACAGGTCAGGAGATAATACATAAAGAGGAACTACATCTGAAAGAAACAACCCATTTGTAACAGTTTATTCTCATTCTTGTTCTTTATTTTACACTCTCATATGTATTCATTCTGTAATCTGAAGTATAAAAATATCATAATTGTAGAAAAAAGTTGTCACGGCTCCACCTCTACTAAAAGTATCACTCTGTGGGGAACTGCCATGGGCACGGTAACTAATCCATATTAATAGGTGGTGTGAATATTCATAGGTCTCTCTTTCTCTAGATGCACCTCGTTCTAGCTATCTACATATTAGCTGGCACTAAAGAGGCAGTTTTTTTTTCTTCTGGAGAAGGGCTAATTTGCATATGTTTTCCCATGGAGCATTGCTTGCCAGTTGGCCTCTTGAGGAGTCTTGCAGCCTGGTCTGTAAATACGGCCTTTTTATTAGCCTGCTACAATGATATTCTGTACATGAGCAATGCACATAAAAACTACTGCACATATGGTCAGCTACCTGCAGTTATAACAGCCGTTAAAAAACTCCGGTTGGTGTAACTTCCTGTAAAGTGAGGAGGAAGTCAGGATTTCCAGAGAAGACATTTTGCACCACTTTTACATCTCTACATAATTGCGCCAAGATCAAGTCCCCTGACTGCCTCCTTGCTGCACCCCTATTTCCATGAGGTATAAAGGTAAGATAGTGATCTAGGAGCTTAAAGACGACCTGTCACTGTATAAATATCTAACTTTTTTAACTTGACGAAAATGCCGCTGTTTGCCTGAATCTGGTGTTGTTTTTCATTTGTTCCTGCGCCTCTCCATTCCTGAGATATGGCCTTCTTTTCCTTGCATGTAAATGTTGTCTTTTTATCCAAGTGGGTGTGGTCTCTAAAAGAATGGTCCATATCTCAGGAACGAAGAGGCGCAGGAACAAAAGAAAAACAACGCAGAATTCAGGAGAACAGTGGCATTTACACCAGGTAAAAAAAAAATGAAGACATTTATGGCAAGTGATGGGTCCTGTATCAAAAATGTGGTAACCTGTCTGCATTTCTGTGTGGTACATTAAAGAGGATCTGTCATTTCTCACGACCTGTCTGTTTTAGTAAATACTTGTATTTCACATGAGATATCCTGGATTATATGTTCTTCTGTTAGTCCTCCTGGAAATGTACGAATAAATTGAAGTGAGTGGCCCTATAAACTGTCAGACAATACAGGGACAGACTCTACTAACAAGAGGAATAGTAACATCGAAGTGGTCAATTTATTTATACATTTCCAGGAGTAATAAAAGAGGAACAGCACATTGCAGGGTAGATAATTCAGAATTATATGTCATATTTAATGAGTGTACTGGACCCTGCTCAGCGAGTTCAGCAGGTGTTAGGTCATCCTATGCAATTCTTTTATAAATAGATTGTTACTAATTGAGGAACTGCTCTGGGTAAATCAGTAATTACAAGTTTAGAAATATTTGACCACAGTCTGAAATTTTTCTCGTTATTCTTGTTCCTTGTGTCCTCAGTATTAGGAAGTTATTGATTGGGCAAGCACTTGATGAAATCTCACATTTGCTGTCTGCCAGGGTGGCACAAAAACACTTCTACTGACGGCAATCATCTGCCGTATAACTACAAGTCCCAGGTTTTGTAGTTTATGTATTTAGATCCTACTGGGACTTGTAGTAGCGGAGTGCAGGGATATGTGTGTGGGGGTCTGCATAAGGGGTCCTGTATTTATTTAGGTTTCTGGCAATCTATATTTAGGAGGTCTGGTCTGGGGTCTGTATTTGTTTAGGGGGTCTGTATTTGTTCGCGGGTCAGCATTTGTTTAGGGGGTCTGGTTTGGCATTTATATTTGTGTAGGAATTCAATATTTATTTAGGTGTCTAGGAGGACAGGTCTGGGATCTGTATTTAGGGGATTGGGTCTGTATTTAGGGGTCTGGTCTGAGGTCTCTATTTAAAGGGTCTGGGCTGAGGTTTATATTACGGAGTCTGGTCTATTTTTAGGGGGTCTGGTCTGAGGTCTGTATTTACGGGATCCAGTCTGGGAGGTCTGTGTTTAGGCAATCTGGTCTGTATTTAGGGGATCTGGTCTAGGGGTATGTGTTTAGTGGATCTGGTCCGTGGTCTGTATTTAGGGGTCTGGTCTACAGTCTGTACAGTCATGGCCAAAAGTATTGAGAATGAGACAAATAGTAATTTTTCCAAAGTTTACTGCTTCATTTTTTGTAATGGCAATTTGCATATACTCCTGAATGTCAAAGAGTGATCAGCTTAACAGCAATTACTGTACTTGCAAAGTCAATATTTGCCCAGAAAATGAACTTTAACCCCCAAAACACATTTCAACATCATTGCAGTCCTGCCTTAAAAGGAGCAGCTAACATCGTTTTAGTGATTGATCCATTAACACAGGTGTGGGTGTTGATGAGGACAGGGCTGGCGATCAATCAGTCATGATTAAGTAAGAATGACATCACTGGACACTTTAAAAGGAGGCTGGTTCTTGGTATCATTGTTTCTCTTCAGTTAACCATGGTTATCTCTAAAGAAACACGTGCAGCCATCATTGCACTGCACAAAAATGGTCTAACAGGGAAGAGTAACGCAGCTACAAAGATTGCACCTCAGTCAACAATCTATCGCATCATCAAGAACTTCAAGGAGAGAGCTTCCATTGTTGTCAAAAAGGCTCCAGGGTGCCCAAGAAAGACCAGCAAGCGCCAGGACCGTATCTTAAAACTGTTTCAGCTGCGGGATCGGACTACCAGCAGTGCCGAGCTTGCTCAGGAATGGCAGCAGGCTGGTGTGAGTGCTTCTGCACTCACTGTGAGGCGGAGACTCTTTGAGCAAGGGCAGGTTTCAAGGAGGGCAGCAAAGAAGCCACTTCTCACCAGAAAAAACATCAGGGACCGACTGATATTCTGCAAAAGGTACAGGGAGTGGACTGCTGAGGACTGGGGCAAAGTCATTTTCTCTGATGAATCCCCTTTTCGATTGTTTGGGACATCTGGAAAACAGCTTATTCGGAGAAGAAGAGGTGAGCGCTACCACCAGTCTTGTCTCATGCCAACTGTAAAGCATCCTGAAACCATTCATGTGTGGGGTTGCTTCTCAGCCAAGCGAATCGGCTCACTCACAGTCTTGCCTAAAAACACAGCCATGAATAAAGAATGGTACCAGAATGTCCTCCAAGAGCAACTTCTCCCAACCGTCCAAGAGCAGTTTGGCGCCCAATAATGCCTTTTCCAGCATGATGGAGCACCTTGCCATAAAGCAAAGGTGATAACTAAATGGCTCATGGAACAAAACATAGAGATTTTGGGTCCATGGCCTGGAAACTCCCCAGATCTTAATCCCATTGAGAACTTGTGGTCAATCATCAAGAGACGGGTGGACAAACAAAAACCAACAAATTCTGGCAAAATGCAAGCATTGATTATGCAAGAATGGACTGCTATCAGTCAGGATTTGGTCCAAAAGTTGATTGAGAGCATGCCAGGGAGAATTACAGAGGTATTGAAGAAGAAGGGGCAACACTGCAAATATTGACTTGCTGCATTAACTCTTTCTAACTGTCAATATAACCTATTGGTACTCATAATATGATTGCAATTATATTTCTGTATGTGATATAAACATCAGACAAACACTAATAAAAACCAGAGGCCAGCAGGTCATGTGAAAATATAATTTTGGTGTCATTCTCAAAACTTTTGGCCATGACTGTATTTAAAGGTCTGGTCTGAGGTCTGTATTTAGGGAATCTGGTCTGGGGGGTCTGTGTTTAGGCGATCTGGTCTGTATTTAGGGGATCTGGTCTAGGGGTATGTGTTTAGTGGATCTGGTCCGTGGTCTGTATTTAGGGGGTCTGGTCTGCAGTCTGTATTTAAAGGTCTGGTCTGTGGTCTGTATTTAGGGGATCTGGTCTGTGTTCTGTATTTAGTGGATCTGGTCCTGGGGTATGTGTTTAGGGAATCTGAGCTGTGGTCTGCATTTAGAGGGTCTGGTCTGAGGTCTTTATTTAGGGGATCCAGTCTGGGGGTCTGTGGTCTGTATTTAGGGAGTCTGGTCTGCAGTTTGTATTTGAAGGTTCTGGACTGAGGTCTGTATTTGTTAAGGGTGTCTGCATTAATTCAGGGGGTCTGGCTTGGAGTTTGTACTACTTTCGGAGATCTGTATTTGTTTAACACAGGGTCTGTAAATATTTAGAGGCTCTGTATTTAGGAAATTAGTTCTGGGGTCTGTGTAAATTTAGGGGGTCTTCTCTGTACACTGCCAATTTTGCCTGAACAGCACCACGGTGGAGCCAATAAAGCCACACCCATAAGTAGGCATATTGGAGTCATTTCTCATTGCTGGTATGTCGTTTGGAATCTGTATTTGGGGGTCTGGTGTTAAATCTGTATGTGGGGGGATATCTGGTCTGTATTTATTTATGGTGTCTGTAATAATTTTTGGGTCCTATGCATTATTTGTGATTCAAAGAGCCCTTTTGCATACCACTTTACAGAATCCCCTCCCTAAGGAAATAAAGGAAATATACAAAATCAAATTACTTACGCTGTAGCTAGCCTTTCCTTCAATATACAATTCTCTTCTCTAGACATGTATCTTATACCCTTGTTGAGATCCAGTGTCTTCCCCTGCTTCCACTTACACAATGATAGCATTTGCCTGTACCTACCACTAGAGGGAGCTCACTGAACACAATTTTAGCTGTATAACTGACTTGCCGTTAGCTCCCTCTAGTGGCGGCTGCGTGCAGCCAGAAGTGTATTATCTAACTCTGTGATGAAATTTACCTTGGTCGATTGTCTTTACTCATACTTTTTTTCTTTTTACATTTCAGGATCTTCAGTGCAATTCCTCGGGTATGTATAGAGTTAAATATCTTCTTCTTACATTTTTCAGCAATGAACTTTTATTTAATGGGATTAGAAATTCAATGATTTCCTTCAGTCGGCCGACCATCATGTAATACAAGGAAAAAAAAAAACTTCCACCCCAAGTTATGATGGGTATAATTAATGATGTAGCAGTTTCCCCTTTAAGACGCCATCTTTCTCCTTGGTAATGCAGACTCCTTCTGTGCCGATGGAGACCTGGAAACTGCGAAATTTCCTGTTTTGATACCAACGGACATCAGAGCGAAAACGGTGAAAAGGTGCGACGGGAAGGGCTGCCGGCTCTGCGTCCAGGTCACCATGGACATATCCGTGGCTTTCATATCAGGTATCGGTCACTGACCGGAGCCGGTTTTGTCATGGGACGACACGTAAATTGGAAAATGGCATTAACGAGGGGTGTCACTTTCCAGAATTTTCGGAAGAATTTGGCTCAGGCGACTGCAGTGACTACTATGATGAGGATCTGGACTATTACACAGAAGACGATGACTTGACAGATGTCAGCCTGTATATAACGGTCAATAAACCCAGCAAAGGTAAGGGGCGCTTTTTCAACTATTTGTTTTGGGGGCTACTGTTCCTCCTTGTGTCCTGTACGAGGCATCCATTACATCTTCCCTTCCGCTCTCCGTTCCAGCTCTGCATCTGCCTTGTTCAGGACCACCCGCTATTTCGAAGAGAATTGGAAAAAGTTGGGGTCTTAAAAAAAAAAAAAAAGCGCCACCACTGTCCTCAGGTTGTGTTTGGTATTGCAGCTTAGCCCAGTTCATTTCAATGGAGCTGCAATAGAACGTGGACATGTGTGGTGCTGTTATTGGAAGAAAGACGCTATTTTTTTTTCCGCACACAAGGGACATTTTTTAGCCCCTTCCTCATTCCACCCATGAAGGCTCACAAAAATACCAATTTGGGGTCTATTTTCGTAAGACCTCCCAATTTGACAACCAAATACTGCAATTTGTGTAGGGGGAGTCAAGGGCATTAATATACCCTGTTCAGGACCCCATCTATTAACCATAACTGCAGGAGTCCATTGTTGGAGATGGGGCCATTCTGGGGAGGGGCCATCCTCACCTCCTGGGCCTTTTCGCGAAGGTCTGCTGCCTCCACTCCTGGAGCTTTTCATACCTACCTGTGTTGGTCAAATACCAATTAATTATAGGTTTATTAGACATTGGTATAATTTACGTCTTCTATTTCCTTTTGGATATTGCTTGGTAAATAGTAAGTGAACCCTCCAGCTGTCTCTGTTCCTGCTTCTCCGAAGTCAACAATGTCAAACTATCACCTTGTATTTGCAGATTCCTTGCTCTGCGCCAACCTGTACATACTGCGGGTTGTACCCACCAGCTATCTATGTTCCTGGGTGAGAGTCTCATTGCCCCAGACGTCAATTCCTCGGAGACCCGACACCAACAACCGCATCAAGGTGGTAAGGATCTATCAGGCCTGTCCTGTGTGGATGTCATCCCCCGACCACGTCCTGCAGCCAGTATCAGTAATAGAATTGTCATAGTATAACAGTTATTTTTATGTATTCTACAGGGATCTGTAATATATAACAGTATTAATGCGAGACCTGGTAATGAGCTGAATATAACCTCGTACACAGATCCACGGTACATGGAGGAACTACACGTGCACCACAACTTACCTGGTAAGACACAATGATAGCAGTTATATTCCTGTACATAGGGGCAGTATTATAATAGTTATATTCCTGTACATAATGCAGTATTATAGTAATTATATTCCTGTACATAGGGAGCAATATTATAATAGTTATATTCCTATACATAATGCAGTATTATAGTAGTTATATTCTTGTACATAGGGACAGTATTATAGTAGTTATATTCTTGTACATAGCGGGCAGTATTATAGTAGCTATATTCTTGTACATAGGAGCAGTATTATAGTAGTTATATTCTTGTACATAGGGGGTGGTATAATAGTAGTTATATTCTTGTACATAGGGGCAGTATTATAGTAGTTATATTCTTGTACATAGGGGCGGTATTATAATAGTTATATTCCTGTACATAATGCAGTATTATAGTAGTTATATTCTTGTACATAGGAGGCAGTATTATAGTAGTTATATTCTTGTACATAGGGGCAGTATTATAGTAGTTATATTCTTGTACATAGTGGACAGTATTATAGTAGTTATATTCTTGTACATAGGAGCAGTATTATAGTAGTTATATTCTTGTACATAGGGGGCAGTATTACAGTAGTTATATTCTTGTACATAGGGGGCAGTATTATAGTAGCTATATTCTTGTACATAGGGGGCGGTATTATAGTAGTTATATTCTTGTACACAGGAGCAGTATTATAGTAGTTATATTCTTGTACATAGGGGGCAGTATTATAGTAGTTATATTCTTCTACATAAGGGGCAGTATTATAGTAGTTATATTCCTGTGCATAATGCAGTATTATAGTAGTTATCTTCTTCTACATAAGGGGCAGTATTATAGTAGTTATATTCCTGTACATAATGCAGTATTGTAGTAGTTATATTCTTGTACATAGGGGGCAGTATTATAGTAGTTATGTTCTTATACATAGGGGACAGTATTATAGTAGTTATATTCTTGTACTTAGGGGGCAGTATTATAGTAGCTATATTCCTATACATAGAGGGCAGTATTATAGTAGTTATATTCTTGTACATAGGGGGCAGTATTATAGTAGTTATATTCTTGTACATAGGGGGCGGTATAATAGTAGTTATATTCTTGTACAAAATGCAGTATTATAGTAGTTATATTCTTGTACATAGGGGCGGTATTATAATAGTTATATTCCTGTACATAATGCAGTATTATAGTAGTTATATTCTTGTACATAGGAGGCAGTATTATAGTAGTTATATTCTTGTACATAGGGGCAGTATTACAGTAGTTATATTCCTGTACATAGGGGGCAGTATTATAGTAGTTATATTCTTGTACATAGTGGACAGTATTATAATAGTTATATTCTTGTACATAGGAGCAGTATTATAGTAGTTATATTCTTGTACATAGTGGGCAGTATTATAGTAGTTATATTCTTGTACATAGGAGCAGTATTATAGTAGTTATATTCTTGCACATAGGGGCAGTATTATAGTAGTTATATTCTTGTACATAGGAGCAGTATTATAGTAGTTATATTCCTGTACATAGAGGCAGTATTATAGTAGTTATATTCTTGTACATAGGAGCAGTATTATAGTAGTTATATTCTTGTACATAGGGGGCAGTATTATAGTAGTTATATTCTTGGACATAGGGGCAGTATTATAGGAGTTATATTCTAGTACATAGGGGCAGTATTATAGTAGTTATATTCTTGTACATAGGGGCAGTATTATAGTACTTATATTCCTGTACATAGGCAGTATTATAGTAGTTATATTCTTGTACATAGGAGCAGTATTATAGTAGTTATATTCTTGTACACAGGAGCAGTATTATGGTAGTTATATTCTTGTACATAGGAGCAGTATTATAGTAGTTATATTCTTGTACATAGGGGCAGTATTATAGGAGTTATATTCTAGTACATAGGGGCAGTATTATAGTAGTTATATTCTTGTACATAGAGACAGTATTATAGTAGTTATATTCCTGTACATATGAGCAGTATTATAGTAGTTATATTCTTGTACATAGGAGCAGTATTATAGTAGTTATATTCTTGTACATAGGAGCAGTATTATAGTAGTTATATTCTTGTACATAGGGGGCGGTATTATAGCAGTTATATTCTTGTACACAGGAGCAGTATTATAGTAGTTATATTCTTGTACAAAGGGGGCAGTATTATAGTAGTTATATTCTTCTACATAAGGGGCAGTATTATAGTAGTTATATTCCTGTGCATAATGCAGTATTATAGTAGTTATCTTCTTCTACATAAGGGGCAGTATTATAGTAGTTATATTCCTGTACATAATGCAGTATTGTAGTAGTTATATTCTTGTACATAGGGGGCAGTATTATAGTAGTTATATTCTTATACATAGGGGACAGTATTATAGTAGTTATATTCTTGAACTTAGGGGTCAGTATTATAGTAGTTATATTCCTATACATAAGGGACAGTATTATAGTAGTTATATTCCTGTACATAATGCAGTATTATAGTAGTTATCTTCTTCTACATAAGGGGCAGTATTATAGTAGTTATATTCCTGTACATAATGCAGTATTGTAGTAGTTATATTCTTGTACATAGGGGGCAGTATTATAGTAGTTATATTCTTGTACATAGGGGGCAGTATTATAGTAGTTATATTCTTATACATAGGGGACAGTATTATAGTAGTTATATTCTTGAACTTAGGGGTCAGTATTATAGTAGTTATATTCCTATACATAAGGGACAGTATTATAGTAGTTATATTCTTGTACTTAGGGGGCAGTATTATAGTAGTTATATTCTTGTACATAGGAGCAGTATTATAGTAGTTATATTCTTGTACATAGGGGCAGTATTATAGTAGTTATATTCTTGTACATAGGGGCAGTATTATAGTAGTTATATTCTTGTACATAGGGGCAGTATTATAGTAGTTATATTCTTGTACATAGGGGCAGTATTATAGTAGTTATATTCTTGTCCATAGGGGCAGTATTATAGTAGTTATATTCTTGTATATAGGGACAGTATAATAGTAGTTTTATTCTTGTACATAGGAGCGGTATTATAGTAGTTATATTCTTGTATGTAACGGGTCTGGGAGGCGGAACCTCTGAGCAACTATACAAGGGGGCGGTCCTTGTAAGGAAGCGGGTGGCGCCCAGGGAAGATGGGCAGGTAGTCACAGCAAGTGACCGGGGCAGTCTCTGGGTAAACGGGCGGGAGGTCACGGCAAGTGACCGGGACAGTCTCTGGGTAACGGGCAGGTGGTCACGGCAAGTGACCGGGACAGTCTCTGGGTAAACGGGCAGGAGGTCACGGCAAGTGACCGGGACAGTCTCTGGATAACGGGCAGGTGGTCACGGCAAGTGACCGGGACAGTCTCTGGGTAACGGGCAGGTGGTCACGGCAAGTGACCGGGGCAGTCTCTGGGTAAAGGGCAGGTACGACCTGTGACGGCTGAGCCTCCAGGTAGGCTAGCAGGCGAGTAGCAGATGTGTGCTCCCAGGTGAGCAGGCGAGAGTCTCTGGACAGGCAGGTGGTCACAGCACGTGACGGCGGAGCCTCCAGGTAGGCTAGCAGGCGAGTAGCAGATGTGTACTCCCAGGTGAGCAGGCGAGAGTCTCTGGACAGGCAGGTGGTCACAGCACGTGACGGCGGAGCCTCCAGGTAGGATAGCAGGCGAGTAGCAGATGTGTGCTCCCAGGTGAGCAGGCGAGAGTCTCTGGACAGGCAGGTGGTCACAGCACGTGACGGCGGAGCCTCCAGGTAGGCTAGCAGGTGAGTAGCAGATGTGTGCTCCCAGGTGAGCAGGAGAGAGTCTCTGGACAGGCAGGTGGTCACAGCACGTGACGACGGAGCCTCCAGGTAGGCTAACAGGCAGGTAGCAGATGAGCGCTCCCAGGTGAGCGGGCAAGCTGGTCCATAGACAGACTGACTGGTGTCGGAAGGCAGACCGTCGGACCTCAGGCTAGCAAGCAGGTAAGCGGATAACAGGCAGGAATCAGACAGCAAACTGGCAGGAAACTGGCAGGTAACTGGCAGGTAACTGGAAAAGGGACCTGAGGGCTGAAGCAGAGTAGTGAACAGTGCAACAACATTGCTCGGGCACCTCCATTTTGGAGGAGGTGCCTTATATATGGAGGGATCCTCCGGCCATTGGGGACTCCTTAGTAACCGGGGGAGAGCGCGCGCTGCAAGCAGAGCGGGAGGAAGCCGCCGGGCACGGAGCAGAGAGGTGAGGGGAACAGCGTCCCTGCCTAGCAGGAGGCAGGGACGCCGACGCTACATTGTACATAGGGAGCAGTATTATAGTAGTTATATTCTTGTACATAGGAGCAGTATTATAGTAGTTATATTCTTGTACATAGGGGGCAGTATTATAGTAGTTATATTCTTGTACATAAGGGCGGTATTATAGTAGTTATATTCTTGTACATAGGGGGCAGTATTATAGTAGTTATATTCTTGTACATAGGGGCAGTATTATAGTAGTTATATTCTTGTACATAGGGGAAGTATTATAGTAGTTATATTCTTGTACATAGGGACAGTATTCTAGTAGTTATATTCTTGTACATAGGGGCAGTATTATAGTAGTTATATTCTTGTACATAGGGGCAGTATTATAGTAGTTATATTCTTGTACACAGGGACAGCATTATAGTAGTTATATTCTTGTACACAGGGAGCAGTATTATAGTAGTTATAATCTTGTACATAGGGGCAGTATTCTAGTAGTTATAATCTTGTACATAGGGGCAGTATTATAGTAGTTATATTCTTGTACATAGGAGCAGTATTATAGTAGTTATATTCTTGTACATAGGGGCAGTATTATAGTAGTTATATTCTTGTACATAGGGGCAGTATTATAGTAGTTATATTCTTGTACATAGGGGCAGTATTATAGTAGTTATATTCTTGTACATAGGGGCAGTATTATAGTAGTTATATTCTTGTACATAGGGGCAGTATTATAGTAGTTATATTCTTGTACATAGGGACAGTATAATAGTAGTTATATTCTTGTACATAGGAGCGGTATTATAGTAGTTATATTCTTGTACATAGGGAGCAGTATTATAGTAGTTATATTCTTGTACATAGGAGCAGTATTATAGTAGTTATATTCTTGTACATAGGGGGCAGTATTATAGTTGTTATATTCTTGTACATAAGGGCGGTATTATAGTAGTTATATTCTTGTACATAGGGGGCAGTATTATAGTAGTTATATTCTTGTACATAGGGGCAGTATTTTAGTAGTTATATTCTTGTACATAGGGGGCAGTATTATAGTAGTTATATTTTTGTACATAGGGGCAGTATTATAGTAGTTATATTCTTGTACATAGGGACAGTATAATAGTAGTTATATTCTTGTACATAGGAGCGGTATTATAGTAGTTATATTCTTGTACATAGGGAGCAGTATTATAGTAGTTATGTTCTTGTACATAGGGGGCAGTATTATAGTAGTTATAGTCTTGTACATAGGAGCAGTATTATAGTAGTTATATTCTTGTACATAGGGAGCAGTATTATAGTAGTTATATTCTACATAGGGGCAGTATTATAGTAGTTATATTCTTGTACATAGGGGGCAGTATTATAGTAGTTATATTCTTGTACATAGAAGCAGTATTATAGTAGTTATATTTTTGTACATAGGAGCAGTATTATAGTAGTTATATTCTTGTACATAGGGATAGTATTGTAGTAGTTATATTCTTGTACATAGAAGCAGTATTATAGGAGTTGTATTCTAGTACATAGGGGCAGTATTATAGTAGTTATATTCTTGTACATAGGGGCAGTATTATAGTAGTTATATTCTTGTACATAGGGGCAGTATTATAGTAGTTATATTCTTGTACATAGGGGCAGTATTATAGTAGCTATATTCTTGTACATAGCAGTATTATAGGAGTTGTATTCTTGTACATATGGGCAGTATTATAGTAGTTATATTCTTGTACATAGGGAGCAGTATTATAGTAGTTATAATCTTGTCCGTAGGGGCAGT
Source organism: Phyllobates terribilis (assembly GCF_046119375.1). Classification (NCBI taxonomy): domain Eukaryota; kingdom Metazoa; phylum Chordata; class Amphibia; order Anura; family Dendrobatidae; genus Phyllobates; species Phyllobates terribilis. Next base: position 364,206,096 of record NW_027362768.1, read on the forward strand.
ATTCTAGTAGTTATAATCTTGTACACAGGGGCAGTATTATAGGAGTTATATTCGTATACATAGGGAGCAGTATTATAGTAGTTATATTCTTGTACATATGAGCAGTATTATAGGAGTTGTATTCTAGAACATAGGGCAGTATTATAGTAGTTATATTCCTGTTAATAGAAGCAGTATTATAGGAGTTATATTCTAGTACATAGGGGAAGTATTATAGTAGTTATATTCTTGTTCATAGGCGCCAGTATTATAGTAGTTATATTCTTGTACATAGGAGCAGTATTATAGTAGTTATATTCTTGTACATTGGAGCAGTATTATAGTAGTTATATTCTTGTACATAGGAGGTAGCATTATAGCAGTTATATTCTTGTACATAGGGGGCAGTATTATAGTAGTTATATTCTTGTACATAGGAGCAGTATTATAGTAGTTATATTCTTGTATATAGGAGCAGTATTATAGTAGTTATATTCTTGTACATAGGGGGCAGTATTATAGTAATTATATTCTTGTACATAGGGGGCAGTATTATAGTAGTTATATTCTTGTATATTGGAGCAGTATTATAGTAGTTATTTTCTTGTATATAGGAGCAGTATTATAGTAGTTATATTCTTGTACATAGGGGGCAGTATTATAGTAATTATATTATTGTACATAGGGGGCAGTATTATAGTAGTTATATTCTTGTATATAGGAGCAGTATTATAGTAGTTATATTCTTGTATATAGGAGCAGTATTATAGTAGTTATATTCTTGTACATAGGGGACAGTATTATAGTAATTATATTCTTGTACATAGGGGGCAGTATTCTAGTAGTTATAATCTTGTACACAGGGGCAGTATTATAGGAGTTATATTCGTGTACATAGGGAGCAGTATTATAGTAGTTATATTCTTGTACATATGAGCAGTATTATAGGAGTTGTATTCTAGTACATAGGGGCAGTATTATAGTAGTTATATTCTTGTACATAGGGGCAGTATTATAGTAGTTATATTCTAGTACATAGGGGAAGTATTATAGTAGTTATATTCTTGTTCACAAGGGGCAGTATTATAGTAGTTATATTCTTGTACATAGGAGCAGTATTATAGTAGTTATATTCTTGTACATTGGAGCAGTATTATAGTAGTTATATTCTTGTACATAGGAGGTAGTATTATAGCAGTTATATTCTTGTACATAGGGGGCAGTATTATAGTAGTTATATTCTTGTACATAGGAGCAGTATTATAGTAGTTATATTCTTGTATATAGGAGCAGTATTATAGTAGTTATATTCTTGTACATAGGGGGCAGTATTATAGTAATTATATTCTTGTACATAGGGGGTAGTATTATAGTAGTTATATTCTTGTATATAGGAGCAGTATTATAGTAGTTATATTCTTGTATATAGGAACAGTATTATAGTAGTTATATTCTTGTACATAGGGGGCAGTATTATAGTAATTATATTCTTGTACATAGGGGGCAGTATTATAGTAGTTATATTCTTGTACATAGGGGCAGTATTATAGTAGTTATATTCTTGTACATAGGGGGCAGTATTATAGTAGTTATATTCTTGTACATAGAAGCAGTATTATAGTAGTTATATTTTTGTACATAGGAGCAGTATTATAGTAGTTATATTCTTGTACATAGGGACAGTATTCTAGTAGTTATATTCTTGTACATAGGGGGCAGTATTATAGTAGTTATATTCTTGTACATAGGAGCAGTATTATAGTAGTTATATTCTTGTACATAGGGTCAGTATTATAGTAGTTATATTCTTGTACATAGGGGCAGTATTATAGTAGTTATATTCTTGTATATACGGGCAGTATTATAGTAGTTATATTCTTGTACATAGGGGCAGTATTATAGTAGTTATATTTTTGTATATAGGGGCAGTATTATAGTAGTTATATTCTTGTATATAAGGGCAGTATTATAGTAGTTATATTCTTGTATATAGGGGCAGTATTATAGTAGTTATATTCTTGTACATAGGGGCAGTATTATAGTAGTTACATTCTTGTACATAGGGGGCAGTATTATAGTAGTTATATTCTTGTATATAGGGGACAGTATTATAGTAGTTATATTCTTGTGCATAGGGGCAGTATTATAGTAGTTATATTTTTGTATATAGGGGCAGTATTATAGTAGTTATATTCTTGTATATAGGGGCAGTATTATAGTAGTTATATTCTTGTATATAGGGGCAGTATTATAGTAGTTATATTCTTGTACAAAGGGGCAGTATTATAGTAGTTATATTCTTGTACATAGGGGGCAGTATTATAGTAGTTATATTCTTGTATATAGGGGACAGTATTATAGTAGTTATATTCTTGTATATAGGGGTCAGTATTATAGTAGTCATATTCTTGTACATAGGAGCAGTATTATAGTAGTTATATTCTTGTATATAGGGGTCAGTATTATAGTAGTTATATTCTTGTACATAGGAGCCGTATTATAGTAGTTATATTCTTGTACATAGGAGCAGTATCATAGTAGTTATATTCTTGTACATAGGAGCAGTATTATAGTAGTTATATTCTTGTACATAGGAGCAGTATTATAGTAGTTATATTCTTGTACATAGGGGGCAGTATTATAGTTATATTCTTGTACATAGGAGCAGTATTATAGTAGTTATATCCTTATACATAGGAGCAGTATTATAGTAGTTATATTCTTGTACATAGGAGCAGTATTATAGTAGTTATATTCTTATACACAGGGGGCAGTATTATAGTAGTTATATTCTTGTACATAGGAGCAGTATTATAGTAGTTATATTCTTGTATATAGGAGCAGTATTATAGTAGTTATATTCTTGTATATAGGGGTCAGTATTATAGTAGTTATATTCTTGTATATAGGGGTCAGTATTATAGTAGTTATATTCTTGTACATAGGGGGCAGTATTATAGTAGTTATATTCTTGTACATAGGGGGCAGTATTATAGTAGTTATATTCTTGTACATAGGGGGTAGTATTATAGTAGTTATATTATTGTACATAAGAGCAGTATTATAGTAGTTATATTCTTGTACATAGGGGGCAGTATTATAGTAGTTATATTCTTGTATATAGGGGGCAGTATTATAGTAGTTATATTCTTGTACATAGGAGCAGTATTATAGTAGTTATATTCTTGTACATAGGGGCAGTATTATAGTAGTTATATTCTTGTACATAGGGGGCAGTATTATAGTAGTTATATTCTTGTACATAGGGGGCAGTATTATAGTAGTTATATTCTTGTACATAGGAGCAGTATTATAGTAGTTATATTCTTGTACATAAGGGCAGTATTATAGTAGTTATATTCTTGTACCTAGGAGCAGTATTATAGTAGTTATATTCTTGTACATAGGGGCAGTATTATAGTAGTTATATTCTTGTACCTAGGAGCAGTATTATAGTAGTTATATTCTTGTACCTAGGAGCAGTATTATAGTAGTTATATTCTTGTACCTAGGAGCAGTATTATAGTAGTTATATTCTTGTACATAGGGAGCAGTATTATAGTAGTGATATTCCTGTACATAGGAGCAGTATTATAGTAGTTATATTCTTGTACCTAGGAGCAGTATTATAGTAGTTATATTCTTGTACATAGGGGCAGTATTATAGTAGTTATATTCTTGTACCTAGGAGCAGTATTATAGTAGTTATATTCTTGTACATAGGGGCAGTATTATAGTAGTTATATTCTTGTACCTAGGAGCAGTATTATAGTAGTTATATTCTTGTACCTAGGAGCAGTATTATAGTAGTTATATTCTTGTACATAGGAGCAGTACTATTGTAGTTCGGAAACAAGTGAACTTTATTAATGTTAGCAGTGTAGTAGATTGTAAAATAATTTTCTTAGAAATTCTAATAAATATTTTGCTGTTTTGAAGGTTGCAGAGAACTGGATCCAAAAGAGAATATTCTGGAATGTGAAGGTAATTCAATCTTAGATGTTCTCAGTCTTGGTTTAGAGCAGTGATCCTCACTCTGTGGCTTTCCAGCTGTTGTGGATCCACCTCGCTCGTCCTGGCAGCTGCAGGATATTCATTTCTATAACTAAATTATTACAAACCTGCTTCTTTCCCATGCAGCTCCCAGGATAAATATAACCGGTGACAGCCATAACATGTCTGTCGGTGTAGATAATGGGACCTCCAAGAGGAACACAACGTTACGGGTCTATCATAAATCCAGACACCAACGGAATGACACAAGATACAATTTAGTGAGTATTGGCACAATGTACGGTATTATTTAATAATATTTATAAAGTATACAGTAGATGGAGGAATAGATAGATGGATAGATGACTCAATTGATGGATAGATTATTAGATGGATGGATAGATGATTAGATGGATGGAGAGATGATTAGATGGATGGATGATTAGATGGATGGATGATTAGATGGATGGATGATTAGATGGATAGATGATTAGATGGATAGATGATTAGATGGATGGATGATTAGATGGATGGATGGATGATTAGATGGAGGGATGAAAAGATGATTAGATGGATGGATGATTAGATGGATGGATGATTAGATGGATGGATGATTAGATGGATGGATGGTTAGATGGATGGATGATTAGATGGATGGATGGTTAGATGGATGGATGATTAGATGGATGGATGATTAGATGGATGGATGATTAGATGGATGGATGATTAGATGGATGGATGGTTAGATGGATGGATGATTAGATGGATGGATGATTAGATGGATGGATGATTAGATGGATGGATGGTTAGATGGATGGATGATTAGATGGATGGATGATTAGATGGATGGATGGTTAGATGGATGGATGATTAGATGGATGGATGGTTAGATGGATGGATGGTTAGATGGATGGATGGTTAGATGGCTGGATAGATGATTAGATGGAGGGATGGATGATTAGATGGATAGATGATTAGATGGATGGATGATTAGATGGATGGATGATTAGATGGAGGGATGGATGATTAGATGGATAGATGATTAGATAACTGGATGGATAATTAGATGGAGGGATGGATGATTAGATGACTGGATGGATGATTAGATGGATGGATGATTAGATGGAGGGATGGATGATTAGATGGATGGATGATTGGAGGGATGGATGATTGGAGGGATGGATGATTGGATGATTAGATGGATGATTGGATGATTAGATGGATGGACAGATGATTAGATGGATGGATGATTGGATGGATGGATGATTGGATGGATGGATGATTAAATGGAGGGATGATTAGATGGAGGGATGGATGGATGATTAGATGGATGGATAGATAGATATTGTAACCATTTCTTATAATTACTCAGTACATTTTCTTTCTTTCAGTATGGAGATCAGCGTTACATTTTCCCCACATCAGATATCGTCCCATGTTTGTGTTTTGAAGTAAGTTTTCTATTATTCTGCGTTCACATTGGGGATTGAGCAGTGATGATCGACCGTACTTGTTCTTGCCATAGGTAGAGGCGATAAGCAGCTGCCTGGTACGTCCGACTCCACTTATCTCCCTGGTAGAATTGTAGATATAGGGGGGCGATGAGGATGAACCCTTATTCTTAATCCTGGAGACATTGTGTAATTCCTATCTATAGTTTTTCCTTTTACATGATAATTGTGGCGCTGTTCCCCGCAGGCTTGGTACAGTGATCGGGTGGACGCCGTCAGGACGCTACATTGCCCGTTTTCATCAGGTAAGTATAGAAATACATTCATTTGGCCGGTTTTGATCATGTTGCAATCCCAGTAAAACTAACCAAATTCTTACATGATTACAATTTTTAATTTCTAAGCCAAAACCAGGAGTGGGTGATAAATACAGAAGTGGTGACGAGTTTCTATTATACTTTTCCTCTGATTGTTCCACTCATGATTTTGGCTTCCAAATACTGATGTAAAATACTGAACGTGTGAACGTGACCTTGAAATAAAATCCTGTTTCTGTTTTATTTCAGTGTCAGAAAAGAAGATTATGAGGTCGAGCGCGTTTAATGTGAAAATAAAGGACAACACTCCGCTCTACAATCTGTCAGCGCCTTGTAATCTCTCCGCCGAATTTTCCCTTTGTTGGAAACCCAATAACCATTCAGAATGCCGAGAAATCCCGAACACCAGGAAGGAGATTTTGAGCGAGGTGAAGGCTCGAGTCCGGCTTTTATTTCTTAAACTGCTCAAAGGAAAATGATAGCTGAGATCCTTTGTTGTTATTGGGAGCTATCATGGGAAAAATATTATTTCTCCATATGTTCCAACAGTCCTGTTTTTGTTTTTTTGGGGACTTTCCAGTGTCTGGGACCGGGCAAGTAGTTTGTGCCTCTCCAACCCTTGGACTATTAACTCTCCCAGAATCCCACCAGTTTGGTATTAAACCCCTTATCCCACCAAGCACATATATAGTATTTTAAGAAAACAGTGATGTAATAATAGTTTGCTGTCTATGCAGAGTGCAGCAGCCAATGACAAACGCATCTTGTCTGCTGCGCTCTGCATATCAACTATCCAAAGCTACCAAATTGACAAAACTTTATCCATTCAACATGCTAGCCATAAGGTGGGCACTTACTGTGCCAGTGTGCCCCACTCCAAAGTCAGCAACGGTTGCCGGCGTCACTTGGGGCATTGGATCATTTGACGGAGGGTGGTCGTCAGTTTTTGTGCCCCCTAGAATTAAGTGCCTGGGGCAACAACCCATTTTGCTCTCCCCCAACACCATGCTATTACAACTAGTGTTTCTTAACAAAAAGGGACTTCAAATACCCTATAATTCAGTATTTTATTATTATGTTAACGACGCAGATTCAGGGAGCTGTGAGGTTGAGAACGGGGGGTGAGAGAGTCCAGACTGATGATTTACAAATTGCCCAATTACTTTTTATAATGTTTTTAATTTTACTAAATATCACACAGAAAAATAATCATTTTACAAGATAAATCTATAAATCAACCTAAAATCCCTTACCCCATCCCCCCACAGCCTCCTCTTCACCATCTGAAAAAAAAAAAAAGATTGACTCGAATTTTTTCTTTACTTGAAGGCACTAGATGAACGCTCCTGTTGGCCATCTTTGCCGCCTTCTATTAAATTCCCTTTCATTGCCTAATTTTTGATAAGACACTTTATATTACTGGGTGGATTTTATGACTTGTGCAAAGTTCACGTCATCCGGCGCACACATTATCCTCCTCCTCACCCCCCCGGGGAATGAGATTAAGGTTAATGGAGCATTCGGAATGTTGCGGAATGTGACGGAATGTTCGGCCGTTTTATTATTGTACTTCGTGTTTCCATTTGTTGCACGGTGCAAAAAAAAAAAAAAAAGAGCTCTGATATCTACTGAGCCGAGCACCTGTCTAATATCGATTTATCTCTCTATATATCTAGCTCATGTTTATCCATTGTCTCTCTAGCAGTGCAGCACGGCCGGATACTGGCACTGATATTGGGGCACTATAAGGCCCCATTCACACTTCCATATCACAGATCTGTGTTGCATGGATAGTATGATGCCCATAGAGTGTTATTCTTATATCTGTGTGCCTAAATAATGGAGTGTAACTAGTAGTGGTGGTGGACACTGACAAAAAAGGGCCCCTGTGCAAAAAAACGTATATGGACCCTGTACAGTCCAATAATGCTTTTGAGATGGTAGTGGCCCCATTTCCTCTCGGGCCCTTGCACAGCTGCACAGGGTGTCCGCCCCTGACTAGAAGCCCCTGGCCCCCATCTACTTTTTGTAAAGCTGACGTTTAGGAATCTATGGGAACACGTGTGTGTACATGTGTGAGCGTGTGTCTGTCTCATTGTTTGCATACCCTAATTTAGGTCATGCACTGTCATGTCATCCTCCATCACAGATGAATATTAATCCCGCACACCCGTACCCATGGTGCCGTAGGGTTACAGCTCGGTTTGGTTGTATATCTGCCAAGAACCAATTAGATGAGACATCAGACAGAAGGATTTTATAATGATTCAGTGACAATAATAGGTGGCCATTACACGTGGATATACACGGGGCCACCGTAGGACGGACTCCAGCGGTGCGGGACACAGTGAGAAATAATCTGATTTTACTTTGTCTTTCAACAGCAAATTGGATCCGTGAAGTTGGAGAATCTGCACCCGTCGCTGTGCCTTCAGGTACAAAACCATAAAGTAAACTGCTGCAAAGAAGGTGGGGTTAAAACATCTTTTAACCAATCAGATCAGGGATGCAGTGCCATCTCAGGGGACAATTAGGCATTACACTGTTCAGATCAAAATCGATGAGTTACTTGTGTTATAGCCCGGACCAAGAGGGGGGCAGGGAAGGGCATTGGGGAAATAATAGGAAAAATGTGATTAAATATAGATTTTATAGTAACCTTTACTTTTTTTTATAGGTGTCCATTAAAGGGGAAGTTTTACACACCCACTGCTTACCCATCACAGGTAAGTACATGGACATGAGACGGCCGTCGATTAAAGTATCGTGCTGCCGATATATCGATATATATAATGCCGATATATCGATATATAATGGAGCCGCTATAACCGCGGCTCCATTCATTCTCTATGGCGGAGAAAGCCGAGCAAAAGAGTGAATCCCCCCCCCCCCCCAAAAAAAAAAATCTAATTTGGTCAGATAATTAAATTTACATTGAATATATTTAATGCAAATTGAATATATTTAATGCCAATTGAATGTACCCTGTTTGCCAGGGTAAAAAAAAGCCTGTGGCTCGGTGGTTAGCACTGTTGCTCTACAGCTTTGGAGTCCTGAGCTTAAATCCCGCCAAGGACAACATCTGCAAGGAGTTTGTATGTTCTCCCCGTGTTTGTGTGGGTTTCCTCCGGGTTCTCTGGTTTCCTCCCACACTCCAGAGGCATACTGATAGGGAATGTAGATTGTGAACCCTAGGGGCAAGGAAGTGGTTAAAAAATATACATCCCATACTCACCGCATCTGTCCCTGACGCCGCAGCTCCACGCCGATCCTTGGCTGGTTTCCTGTCCCTGTTCCTTGCTCCGGTCTCCTCTTTCCCAGCTCTTCCGGCTCCGGCCTCGATACACATGCTGACGACATGGTATATGCTGCCCCATGATACTGCGTCAGGCGAAGGACGTCCTGATGGTAAAGAGTGAACCAGGGCCTGGACGGGGCCGGATGTGCTTGCAAAGACTGAAGAAGAGACCAGAGCCATAGCGGGTGCCTTAGGAATCCGTCCAACGGGCAGCAGGACGGGCGAGGGTCCAGGAGATAATAATATTTAGTTTTTCAAGACTTGCTTGGCTGATATGAACCCAAAATAATGGCAGTGGACTGGCTTCTATTTTGTTGGATTTGCCTGATTCTAATTTCCAAACATACAACAAATTTGGGGAAATTTGAAACCAATTTAATTAAATTAAAATCAATTCACTCATCTTTTTAAGTGGGGTCTCAGCGGATGGACCTCCACAGATCTAGACATTGCAGCCTAAAACACCCCTTTAATCGTCTTGAGTAATAAAAAAAACCCTGGCGCGGGAGGAGGGGATGCGTGATGCCACAGAGGGGGACACCTGGTAATAAATGGGTAACAAGGAGGTGTTTCTTAGTGCTAGTAAAGGGAACCCTTCACCCCACACTCACGCATTTCACACCAGCGCACGGTTTACAATACACCACTAACTTATTATTACTCCAAGGTCAGTTCACGTTCGCGGCCGCTCCAGAATGTTATCTATCCCCCGTTTTCCTCACCAGGGACAAAACAGAGGAAGAATGAAGTCCTGATCTTGAGGCACAATCGCGAAAACACTTCTTTCTGCTTTATGGGAGAAAACGAGTGCGTGACATTGGAAAATGCAACCAACCAGGTACTAAAACCCCCAGTGTTCATTGCAGCCTTGATACTTCTTCAAATAAGTATTTTGAGAAGGAAGTAATTTCTACATTAAACTATTGGCCTGCCCTCTGGTGTCGTTACTGCTTGGGGCGGCCTGCCCTCTGGTGTCGTTACCGCTTGGGGCGGCCTGCCCTCTGGTGTCGTTACCGCTTGGGGCGGCCTGCCCTCTGGTGTCGTTACCGCCTGGGGCGGCCTGCCCTCTGGTGTCGTTGCCGCCTGGGGCGGCCTGCCCTCTGGTGTCGTTATCGCCTGGGGCGGCCTGCCCTCTGGTGTCTTTACCGCCTGGGGCGGCCTGCCTTCTGGTGTCGTTACCGCCTGGGGCGGCCTGCCCTCTGGTGTCGTTATCGCCTGGGGCGGCCTGCCCTCTGGTGTCTTTACCGCCTGGGGCGGCCTGCCCTCTGGTGTCATTACTGCCTGGGACGGCGCATGTGCAGAAAGGTCTGTGTATGTGCTCTGTCCGAGGAAGTAAAGGCTCTTGCGCAATTTTTCAGCTGGGGAGGCGAGAAATCCCACCAGAAATGTCCATCATCACAGGCAGGAGGGGAAAAAAAGGAACGACTTGCAAACTAGACGTGCTCCAACGAGTTCCCGTTTAGTTTGCTTGTACCTTCAATACTTTGTGTTTCAGCAATGGCGGAGCAGACTTCTACTGAAAGGTTCCCTATAAAAAATATTAATTCCAAAAGTTAAGAATTAAATCATGATGAACTTGGTTCTTAGGCTCGGTATGATCCCAATGATAGTGGGAGCCAAAGAGAATCAGAAAAAAATTAATAGATATGGTGCGAAACGAATCTGCAAGAAAGAGGTAAAAGAAAAATGACTTAGACTCGCGTCTCCTCGTACATCTCCGATCGGCTCCTCTGTCTTCTCTCGTCCATCTTCTTATCATTTCGGGTCTCTGGTGTTCTTCCCTAGTTCCCACACCATAATGTGGGGTGCGATGCATCACATTGCTCCCCAAAGTGACGGCATACAACTAGGGGCGGAGGTCCGAAATAAGAAAAGGGCTGAAAAAGAGTGAACGAGGGACCGGACAGGCAAGGGTCTAGGAGAGATGAGCATAAGAGTTTTTTCTTTGTACTTTTGACGTCCATTGCCTAGTTGTTGATTATTGATTAATTGCGGTCATTATAACCCCCATCCTCCATCCAGGCGAGAAGAGGAGCCGGATTCCTAGAGTGGAAGATAGTGGAGGACATCATGGCCGGTGACTGTATGAAGGTAAGAATGGACCGAACCATCAATTCTTGTTATTCCGTCAAAAAAGTTCAATTATTGAAAAATTCTACAAACTTAATCATATATTTTGATCTCCGCTTGCTGTCAGTGAACAATAACCTTCTTGTTGTTGACATCCTGAGGGATAAAACCTGCAAGGCCCTAATACTTCTCACAGCTGAAAAGTCTGTATACTTACAATTTTACTGCAAAAATATCCCCCCGATTGTTTGCTACAAGTCTAGATACAAGTTTCTGAAGGGGTTTTCCTTTTTTAGACTTCAGATATAATGAGTATTGTTCCCAGTCACTGACAGCAAACAGAGATCTTGGAAATAATGAGGAATTGAAACACAAGACAGAATAGAAAGCTGTAAAACGTTATTGCCGGAAACATGAAACCCCCTTGAAGATGAAGCTAATAGTGTTATAGTGATGATGCATCTATGGAGTGGAGACCGCCTGTGTCCAGCAAGAGTTCATGTAAAACTTATCTTTCTTTATAGATCTTCAAACCAGATAAACACCGTGAGTTCTACGCCTGCAATGTGGAAAAGTGTAAGTATAAAGCAGTGGACTTATATACATGCGGCAAATTATCAAGACACAGTTCACCTCCTCCTCCTCCTGTACAATGACTGACAACACCTCTATATACAGTAGATAACACAGGATCCACCATTCACAATAGGTGATGTCACAGCTCACCTCCTCCTCCTGTACAATGACTGATAACACCTCTATACACAGCTGATAACACAGGATCCACCATTCACAATAGGTGATGTCACAGCTCACCTCCTCCCCCTGTACAATGACTGACAACATCTCTATATACAGTAGATAACACAGGATCCACTATTCACAATAGGTGATATCACAGCTCACTTCCTCCTCCTGTACAATGACTGACAACGCCTCTATATACAGTAGATAACACAGGATCCACCATTCACAATAGGTGATGTCACAGCTCTCCTCCTCCTGTACAATGATTGATAACACCTCTATATACAGTAGATAACACAGGATCGACCATTCACAATAGGTGATGTCACAGCTCACCTCCTCCTCCTGTACAATGACTGATAACACCTCTATATACAGCAGATAACACAGGATCCACCATTCACAATAGGTGATGTCACAGCTCTCCTCCTCCTGTACAATGACTGATAACATCTCTGTATAAAGTAGATAATACAGGATCCACTATTCACAATAGTGGATGTCACAGCTCACCTCCTCCTGTAGAATGACTGATAACACCTCTATATACAGTAGATAACACAGGATCCACCATTCACAATAGGTGATGTCACAGCTCACCTCCTCCTCCTGTACAATGACTGACAACACCTCTATATACAGTAGATGACACAGGATCCACCATTCACTATAGTTGATGTCACAGCTCACCTCCTCCTCCTGTAGAATGACATACATTAGCGCATATTTTTGTGGTTGGAGGGAACTATGTGCAGGTATTTGCCTCCGATTATCTCACATTCTGAACCGTTAGTGACCCAGAACCTTACACAGACGAGCAGCCAAGAGAACTAGAGGAAGCAAAATAGCTGGGATCACCCCGGGACAGTGGGGCATTTACTAAGTTAATATGTGACTTATAATGTTATTCATTTTATTAAAGTGGATCTGTCACCAGATTTCACAATACAAACTGCATTAACATAATAACAAGATCTTTTAGACCTGATGAGGCTGGTGTGGTGCTCACTGAGAAAATCCATATCAGAATGAGAGCTCATGAGTCCAAGTGTATCCAGTCTCCACGCACCGGCCTGACTGACAGCTGTTCAATCTTGGATAACTCATGCAGTCTGCTGCAGCTTGTTAGGAGCACAGTGCAGCAGAGGAGGAGGGGCCCTGAGGAGCTGTCAATCAGGTTAGGTGGGTGGAGATGCAGCAGAGGTGGAGAGACCCTGAGGAGCTGTCAATCAGGTTAGGTGGGTGGAGATGCAGCAGAGGTGGAGGGACCCTGAGGAGCTGTCAATCAGGTTAGGTGGGTGGAGATGCAGCAGAGGTGGAGAGACCCTGAGGAGCTGTCAATCAGGTTAGGTGGGTGGAGATGCAGCAGAGGTGGAGGGACCCTGAGGAGCTGTCAATCAGGTTAGGTGGGTGGAGATGCAGCAGAGGTGGAGGGACCCTGAGGAGCTGTCAATCAGGCTACGTGGGCAGAGATTAAGTTTAAACTTCCAGAAAGAATTATACAGTCATGCTGTCATGGGTTTGTACACCAGTAAGTAAGTACATCAGCCACATCAGGTTTACGATCTATTTCGTGTGCAACTTGTATTGTGAAATCTGGAGACAGAGGCACTTTTTATATCTATTTTTTTATTATATTATTAGGCATTTTTTTATTATTATTATTGATGGATTTATATTATTATTATTATTATTATTATTAATAATAAGTGTTTTAATCACTTTTTGCACCATTTTGCCCCCAAAAAAGTAAAAAGAATAAATAAAAAAATTCCAAATTTGTCTGTTTCAAATTTACCATTTTTATAAATTTTGGCCAATGGGCGCTATAGATGCTGTGCGTTGCCACATTATTGCCACGTACGCAACGGTGGGCACATGCCAGATTGGTGGCCCGGACCCTGCATCTAGTAAGGAGACCCCGGAGAGAAGGGGCCCATTGCTGTGCAGTTCTCCTCTCTGCAGATGAAGCATATTGTCAGCAAGTATGAGGGTGAAGAAAGGGCATTTGGGAAAAAACTAGCCTGAGCCTTTTCATCCTGAGTGGCATAAGCCATTCGGCCCAGATATGTTCCCTATAATCGGCCGATATGAACCCGGCTGTGGATTTGACTCTGATGCTTATTCACTATCAACAATGCAAAGAAAAGTCAATAAACAGGGGAAACCTTCTCGCCCGAGGCCGCCTGCCTCCGTTTCCTGGTAGTAAATCATTTCTTGGAATTGTATCATCTTTCTCTTTCACTTTTCCCTTCTTCTTCTCGTACAATGTCATGGAAAGATGCCGCCTACGATCGGTTTTAATGAGTTTACAGCACACAAATCACTAAAAGAAAATCAGTGTATATATACAAAGGCAATAAAAACAATAATTATTTACCAAATTACCCTTTTAGTATATTATATATCATAATTGAAGGGGTTTTCCAGGAATAGAAATTAGAACGAGCATCTGGTTTTGCAGCTTAGCATCATTGACGTAATAAAGCTGAGCTGCAATACCACTCCCAGCCACGTGAGGTGCTGTTTTTTTTTAAATAATGAAATGATAGTTTTTTTTACACCGACCAGTCCATTGGCTATACTGGAGTATTCCTTTATCAGTGTGTTACAAAGGATTAGAAAAATATTTGACTGCTTTACGCCTATTTAATAATTTCTATTTCTTCAGATGAAAGATCCAGATGGAACTGGTCCCGGGCGTTGAGTCTCTTGGCCATCGCCTGCTTTGTGCTGATTTTGCTCCTAAAAAATGAAAATCTCAAAAGTAAGTATCCTGTTTTGATATTGTGCCTTCACTGTGTAATACTACACTTCACCTCTAGTGGCCGCTGTAGGGAAAAAGAGTTGCTGGCTACAACATCCCAGGTGAAATCACTTGATCGCAGGAGCAAATGGAAATTTTTTTTAATTTACTTTCTTGTTTTTGCAGAGTGGATAAAGTCGGTGACCACAGAAAAACCTCTCGGTAAGTGCTAATTATAAAGCTGTCACTTTCATTCTCAGTAATAATTACGATTTCTTGACATCAATAATTAGTTTCCTGGTACAGAGCGAGCGTGCAGGTCTCATCTGGTTATTGTAGATGCCTCGAAGTCTCGGAAGTCGATCAGTGTGCTTACCCTTTAAGTGTTTGCCGGGTGAAACAGATATCAAAGGATAAGTGCTCATAGATCGGCGGGGGTCCAACAGCTGCACAAATCGCCAGAACAGGCACTTTAATTCCCGATGTAAAGCAGAACGCCGCTCCATTCATTCTCTATGGGACTGGTGATAAAAGCTGAACGCCGCTCCATTCATTCTCTATGGGACTGGTGATAAAAGCTGAACGCCGCTCCATTCATTCTCTATGGGACTGGTGATAAAAGCTGAACGCCGCTCCATTCATTCTCTATGGGACTGCCGATAAAAGCTGAACGCCGCTCCATTCATTCTCTATGGGACTGCCGATAAAAGCTGAACGCCGCTCCATTCATTCTCTATGGGACTGCCGATAAAAGCCGAACGACGCTCCATTCATTCTCTATGGGACTGCTGATAAAAGCCGAACGCCGCTCCATTCATTCTCTATGGGACTGCTGATAAAAGCCGAACGCCGCTCCATTCATTCTCTATGGGACTGCTGATAAAAGCCGAACGCCGCTCCATTCATTCTCTATGGGACTGCCGATAAAAGCAGAACGCAGCGCCATTCATTCTCTACAGGACTGCCGATAAAAGCAGAACGCAGCGCCATTCATTCTCTACGGGACTGCTGATAAAAGCCGAACGCAGCGCCATTCATTCTCTACGGGACTGCCGAGAACAGCAGTCATTCATTCATTCTCTATGGGACTGCCAATAAAAGCTGAACGCCGCTCCATTCATTCTCTATGGTACTGGTGATAAAAACCGAATGCCGCTCCATTCATTCTCTACGGGACTGCCGATAAAAGCGGTATGCCGCTCCATGCATTTTCTATGAATTGAGTGGCGGTCAAGCTTGCGAACTGCCGCCCCGTTCTGCCGATTGGTGCAGGTCACTGCAGTCGGACGCCCGCCGATCTATGAGATACCGCCGATCTATGAGATACCACCGATCCTGCGGATAGCTGAAAACTTTCTTTGTCTGGACAGCCCCTTTAAAGAACAATCCCATGGTGTCTTGGCTTTGTTTATTGGCTTCCAGCTTGGTTGGGGCTTCAGTCCATGTTAGAAGAGATGCCACCCCACGTGGAGGAACAAAAGCTCTGACTACTCCGAGTACCACAAAATGCAATTCACACTGGTTGTCACCTCTAGTTCTGGCCACATCCATATTTTAGGTCTACTCTACACGATTAAGTAGTTTACGACTCGGTGGCTTTTCCTTCTGGGCAAAACCATCATTTTTTAAGCCTTGGTGAGATGGTGGTAGTAAGAAATGACTTTGACGAGAGGATCCTTTTGGCCCAGTGGGTGGGGGAACGTTAGGGGCTTTCAGTAGACCAGATCCAGGAGTATTTTGGTGAGAAATATCTCAATGGTTTCCTTCAAGGATAAGTGACACCATCTTCCTCACTCCTTTAAAACCAAAAAACACTCCCTCCCAAGCTGTATTAAAGTCCCATCTATATAAATTAAACCAACTTTTTTTTTGTCTTCTCAGGTGAAATCTTCAATAACCGTAGAGTCTTGATTCTTTATTCTCCTGACAACCAAGAATATGAAAACCTGGTTCGGGTATTTGCTTCTTCTTTGAAGGGTCTCCAGTTGGACGTGGTCTTGGACCAGTGGCATCGTATACAGATGAGTAAAATTGGCCCCCTGGTTTGGTACCACGAAGAGAAAGACACTGTTTTTAAGAAGAACGGCTTGATCGTCCTCCTCTTCTCCGAAGGTGCCAAAGAGAAGTACATTGCGTGGAAGGCCCAGGAGGCGACACAGCGCAGTGACCTGGATCCATACCAGTCATTTGGAGCTGTGCTGAACTGTGTGGAGCCCGATTTTCGTGAAAAGAAGAACTTGGAGAAATATATTGTTGCCACTTTCAGCCCTTCTCGTCAGAACTCTGTCCCCGAACCATTCAATTCAGTCCTTGCCTATGAGTTACCGTTGTGTCTTGACAAGTTTTTAAAGGAAATTGCAGGGGTCAATGCCAAGAAACTTGGCCAAAGGCAACTGAAGAAGGAGTCTGACAAAATCCGGGAAAAACTCTCCGGCAGGGACACGATGGAATCTGTGAATTCTGTAGGGAATGTGGAATTACAGCCTTTAGTGCAAATCACAAGTAAAGTTCCTTAAACATTTGGTGGAGGATGCGGGCACACTTTATAAGCCGAAGGAAAAGCTTGAAAGGGAACCAGGCGGACATCAGAGTTTACATAAATTGGAAAAGGAATCAAGAGAAGATTCCTGAAATGGACATATCCTTTTGAAGGGTAAAGAATGACAAAATAAAAGCGGGTATAAGGGTGACGCCACTAAAACGCCAACGTATACTACAAGGTCTGAACCATCAGATTGTTACAGAAAATGCAATGAGGTTCAAGTCTAGTTTCCTCCCCAAACAAAGAACTGAACACTGGGATTATAGTAGAGGTTTCTATAAATCCTCAACTTTTTGACCACTAGGGGGAGCATAGAGGAGTCAGTAGTATACAGTGAGCTCCCCCTAGTGGTGGCTGCTGGCCAACAGAATTGTATCACTCTAGTTATTGTCTAAGCAGAGGATTTGGAGCTGTGTATAAGAAGTAAGAGATGAAACTACTATACTTATAGAATATGAAGATTGGATTTCTTGCTTCCAGCTTTATTGAATTGGTAGAAAGTTGAAGTTTTTCATTCTCTGACGTTCAGAGCATTTTCCAATTCTGGTGCTGTTTTATCAAATAGTTTCTATGAAACGCGACTTGAATTTTCACCGCTGTCTGTATATGTGTCCTTTTTTTTTTGTAATTGTTTCTTAATTTGTGACATGGAGAATCTCATCTGTAAAAAAAATTGTGACATCTTGAAAGACATGAAGGAAATAAAAACGTATTTATTTTACTATTGAGTGATTTAATTTCATGGATTACTGTGGAATTAGAGAAAGAGTCCGGGAACCACATAATAACAATGATCTTCTTAGTAGACCAATCATTTTCTAAGTTAAAGGGGATGTCGCCCCCCCCCCCCCCCCCCAAAAAAAAAAAAAGTAATGCAACTTACTAATATAGATCTTCAAATTAAAAGCTTTGGGTGCAGGTCCTATTTCGGTTTGTGTGAAGGGGGCTGGCTCACTTCTAGTAGCAAAGCCAGTTCCCTTCTTTGTCACAGTCTAACTTCCACCTGCTTTGGAGATGGTAGTGGCCCCCTTATCCTTCGGGCCCCTGTATGTGGCTACACAGGTTGCACCAATGATATGTCCCCCCTGAACAGGGTCTCTTCAATGACAACTAGTACCCTCCCAAACACTAGCAGTTATCGCGGAAAGCTACAGCGGCCACTACAGGGGAAATGGAGTATTACATGGCAGAGAAGGGTTCTCCCCTAAGAGACAGCCTAGTCCATGGGGGGAATGACTGTCTGGTTTTTGGGTGTGATGAGGGTCATGACAGTTGCATCCATAGCTGAAAGGAAAGATGTTTTTACTGTATAATTCACTGCAAACACTTCCAGCCGTGAATGAGGACTTGCCTTGCGTAGCATCCATGTGAGCAAATGGAAGGGCGCCAGACCCACAGGTGACGTATCCGTCATGTCTGCAATGTCAATATTAAATGGAAACCATCAGCGCCAATGTAAATGAATAAACCCGATTGTCCCCAGATAAGATGTGAAGGCTCCGTTATCAGGACGTCACCGACTGACGCAGGGTTTCATTCCTGCACCAAATTTCCCAAAGGGCATTTATACGGAAGGAAAAACTCCTGAATGGGACGAGGGGCCGACTTCTATTTTGGCCGATTTGTACCTAATTTTTATTGGAGTGTGTCATTTCCATATAATGGGGGTAAAGTCTAGAGGTTGACATTGAGGAATTGCTACTTATGCAATTGTATCCTGTTAAGGTATGGGGTCTTTAAAAGAAGGGACCCAAATTTGGGTGGGTAAATGGCCTTATAGTCCCGAGGACAAATCCCCAGTGCCATAATGAGGGCGCCACTCCTTTTTGTTCTCTACGGTTTATCACCAAGTAATGATCCCGCGAGGATCAGCATTTTCTTGTAAACTTTGAGCCCAAGCGTAATTATAAGTCACTGATAACAGGGACGAGGACGTGACCGGGATCTAACATGATGCCCAAAATCATTCTTCTGAAATAAGATTTACCCTTTCTGCCTGTGCAGAGGAAATAAAAAAAATGTTAAATATTTTTTTTTTTAAGTTTTAGAACTTGACCCAATTGAAAGTTTCATCAGGGGCTTCCCACAGAAGCCCTGAATATACTGAATTATTGGTACCTTCTGGTAAAGTAAGAAAACCCCACAATGGTCACTGATAGCTAAAGGTTGCAGTGTCCCGCTCAGGACTAGCACACCATACCAAAAAAAAAAAAAAATATATATATACACACAGTACAGACCAAAAGTTTGGACACACCTTCTCATTTAAAGATTTTTCTGTATTTTCTTTTCTTTCACACTGAAGGCATCAAAACTATGAATTAACACATGTGGAATTATATACTTAACAAAAAAGTGTGAAACAACTGAAAATATGTCTTATATTCTAGGTTCTTCAAAGTAGCCACCTTTTGCTTTGATGACTGCTTTCCACACTCTTGGCATTCTCTTGATGAGCTTCAAGAGGTAGTCACCGGAAATGGTCTTCCAACAATCTTGAAGGAGTTCCCAGAGATGCTTAGCACTTGTTGGCCCTTTTGCCTTCACTCTGCGGTCCAGCTCACCCCAAACCATCTCGATTGGGTTCAGGTCTGGTGACTGTGGAGGCCAGGTCATCTGGCGTAGCACCCCATCACTCTCCTTCTTGGTCAAATAGCCCTTACACAGCCTGGAGGTGTTTGGGGTCATTGTCCTGTTGAAAAATAAATGATGGTCCAACTAAACGCAAACCGGATGGAATAGCATGCCGCTGCAAGATGCTGTGGTAGCCATGCTGGTTCAGTATGCCTTCCATTTTGAATAAATCCCCAACAGTGTCACCAGCAAAGCACCCCCACACCATCACACCTCCTCCTCCATGCTTCACGGTGGGAACCAGGCATGTAGAGTCCATCCGTTCACCTTTTCTGCGTCGCACAAAGACACGGTGGTTGGAACCAAAGATCTCAAATTTGGACTTATCAGACCAAAGCACAGATTTCCACTGGTCTAATGTCCATTCCTTGTGTTCTTTAGCCCAAACAAGTCTCTTCTGCTTGTTGCCTGTCCTTAGCAGTGGTTTCCTAGCAGCTATTTTACCATGAAGGCCTGCTGCACAAAGTCTCCTCTTAACAGTTGTTGTAGAGATGTGTCTGCTGCTAGAACTCTGTGTGGCATTGACCCGGTCTCTAATCTGAGCTGCTGTTAACCTGCGATTTCTGAGGCTGGTGACTCGGATAAACTTATCCTCAGAAGCAGAGGTGACTCTTGGTCTTCCTTTCCTGGGGCGGTCCTCATGTGAGCCAGTTTCTTTGTAGCGCTTGATGGTTTTTGCAACTGCACTTGGGGACACTTTCAAAGTTTGCCCAATTTTTCGGACTGACTGACCTTCATTTCTTAAAGTAATGATGGCCACTCGTTTTTCTTTACTTAGCTGCTTTTTTCTTGCCATAATACAAATTCTAACAGTCTATTCAGTAGGACTATCAGCTGTGTATCCACCTGACTTCTGCACAACACAACTGATGGTCCCAACCCCATTTATAAGGAAAGAAATCCCACTTATTAAACCTGACAGGGCACACCTGTGAAGAGAAGACCATTTCCGGTGACTACCTCTTGAAGCTCATCAAGAGAATGCCAAGAGTGTGCAAAGCAGTCATCAAAGCAAAAGGCGGCTACTTTGAAGAACCTAGAATATAAGACATATTTTCAGTTGTTTCACGCTTTTTTGTTAAGTATATAATTCCACATGTGTTAATTCATAGTTTTGATGCCTTCAGTGTGAATGTACAATTTTCATAGTCATGAAAATACAGAAAAATCTTTAAATGAGAAGGTGTGTCCAAACTTTTGGTCTGTACTGTACATATATATATATATATATATATATATATATATACACACAGATTGATCTTATCTTTATAAAATAATAAAACCATTAACTAAAGGGCTTGCACATGATAATGTACAGAAGAATACATGACATTGCAAAATACTCCTGATCACCCGGGTCATACGTCATGGGCATACATCAGCGACTATGACAAGGAATGGGGTAAAACTTGAAAAACTTACAAATAACCAGTCTAATGCTCCATATGGTAAGTAACAAGATCCTTGATCAGATACTGAGCACCTAGCTCTGAAGACAGTCAGGGTAATGGAAGCAATTAGTCAGAATTCCCATACAGACCCTGTGGTGGTGAAACATCTGACTTTACGTTTCGCCTCGCTTCATCACGGGGGGAATAGCACTTTTATTCCCCTCTATGGCCATATGCACACTGAGTTTTTTTGGTGCAGCTCCGCTTCAAAAATCACCTGAATAATCACTTCAAACACTTGAAAGACTTTTCCTATTCATTTTTATTGTAAAATCATTTTTCGGGTCATGTGTTCAGTGATTTGAGCCATTTTTTTTTCCCATTTCAGGGTTTTGAAAAACGCCTGGCAGGAGAAAAGAAGGTGCAGGTCACTTCCAGGAAAACACTCATGATGGAAAACTCTCCAAACTAAGCGCTGTCCAATCAAAAGGCTGCAGGAAAAAAAAAAGTCTTCAATACTGTTCCAGGAAAACAAAAACTTTTTTTTTTTAAAAAAAGGAGCGATTTCTACAGAGGTTTCCTCTAGAAAATGCATAGTTTTTGGTCACCACCCCATAGTTTTAGCACCATGTACACAGATTTATTTGGAGGAGGTAAAAAATGATGAGTTTTTCAGGCGGTAACTGCTTCATGAATCGCTCCTTCTTTTAGGTGTTTTTTTTGTCGTGAGGTTCTTGTTAACATTTCGATTAATATTTCTTTTTAATATTTTTTGGGGACGATTTTCCAACTTTCCAAGCAGTAAATAAAACTTTAGCATTTTATAAGGCAAAAAAAGCGTAAAAAAACTCTTGAGAAGATGCTCGGTCGTCTTTATGGCATTTTTTTTTAAGCCTTCCGATTGACCTCTATTGTAAAGTATGGAGATACTTCAGAGGGGAAAACACCAGAAGAACGGGTCGGGGTCACTTGTTTTAACCGCTTGGGTGTCTTTGGAAACATAAGGCTCCATAAAAGAATGGAATAAAAAGGGAAGAAAAGGAATAAGAAGGGAGAGTCTTTCAAGGATTTTTTATGCCATTTTCAGATGTTTTTCAGAGCAGATCAACTCCAAAAAAATTGTGTGTGCCCATAGCCCTAGACTCTGGTGCCGGCTGTATAACACAGCCCCTGAGCCCGCTTTATACATGCAGTGTGCACCGCACATGTCGCTGAATGCCGCCAATGGAAATCTGGGCAGAGTGCCCCCAGGCACCATGGACCCTGGCACTTTCCCGCCTGCCTACAACCCCCTTTTGCTCTTGTAGGAAGACAAAGCCCCAGATTCTCCCGTTTCCATAGGGGTTGACTTTTCTTCTTGTTATATGGGTCGCTCTCTTCTTGTGGCCCCTCCAGATGGCTCTTGCATGTCCCCCCGAAGAACAATGGGGCTACTTGCACTTTCTAGTTGCTACAAGATGGACACTGATAACATGATGACGGGTGGGAGCCTTATTAGCCATCACACGTGGATTACAGCACAGTTCACACATTACTCTTATGTAAAGATGCCATAAAAAACTACATTCTGGACCCCGGATGTTGGTGCCCCAGGAAAGGGATTTCCCCAACCACAGACTTTTATGATTGTTTCCTTATGTTCTGCACTCATCCTTCATCCAGAAATGTGAATCATCATTTTCAGGAGGGAGTTTCAGTGGTTTGGATGGTCCCATCCCATTCACATGACCCCCAGAAGCTGGGTGGAAAGCCAAAAGTAGAAAGTTTTGATGTTGTGTCCTTGGGAGGGAGCTATTGAGTTTGTTTTTGTTTTCTTCCAAATGCAGCGCCACCTTTGACCACAGGTGGTGTGTGGTATTACAGCTCAGCCTCATTCACTGCTAGCTGCAATACTAGGCAGGAGCCTGAATAGATGAGTGGCAGCTTCCAGTACTGGTCTGCAGCTTTTCCATAGCTCCCATTTATTGCAATGGTCCATACGTCTGCAGTCACTTTGTGCACCTTGCACTAAGGACATTCCTGGGAAACTTCGCTTAAAGGGTTATTCCAAAAAGAAAAAGTTATAACTTCTATAGAAAGCCAAGTGCAGCGCTCTCAGGGGGGTCCCACAGAAAATGAGTGGAGGTTGAGTATGTAAAGCCCAGGGATAGGGGGCAAACGAAAAACCTGTTCTCGGATCATTGGGGGTGAAGCAGGCTACCTAACTATGGTAATGAATTATCATGTCTGCGCTTGAAAGTGTAAAGGTTATTTTTATTTTCGAGCAGTTGGGGGCAGGGGGGATTGAGTTTTTGGGCCCTCATTGATTCGGACTAATAATAAGAAAGAAAAAAAAGTTGGAAAACAAGTAAAATAGATCCTGATCTTCGCAATAAGGTCTCGTTCAAACTGGCGCAGATTCTCTCGGGCTTTTAATTTGCATAAAAAAAAGCAGCAATAATCGCAACATGTGAACAAAGCCTTCATTAGTAAAAAGTTGCTTTCAATCTTTGCCAATAACTGAAGCTGCAGCAATGTCTGAGGGTCATCTCCTTCTTACTGGCGGCCTCTGGTGGCCAATATGTGAATAGCAGGTAAAGTGATAAATATTGGCATTAGGGTGAGGCTGGATAGTGCAGCTACAGCAAAGCTTGTCTGCATGCAAAGGTGAATGGTCGCTTACCAGCAAAACCATGAAGCTGCTCACCTCTGTTGGCATGGGTTGGGTTGGTTCAATTACAGCCTGGTTTCATCCTTGGTGACAAAAAAATTGCTTATTTCTAGGCAGGGACATAACTATAACAGGTGCAGGATTTGCAATTGCATCTGGGCCCTGGAGATTAGAGGGACCGAATAGATCCATTTGCCCCATAGGAAAAGACAATTATTATTAAAGACCTATGAAAGTTGGGGGTCCTGTTGGAGATTTTGCATTGGGGCCCACAGGCAGCAAAATATGCCACTGTTTTTAGGTTGTGCCACCATTATCATGGGTGAGGGTCCTTTGACAGATCCTGTAAAAGAAAGGGATGCAATTTTGGTTGCACCTGGGGCTGGAGAGGTGCAGTGCAAGATAGAATTAGAAGGGGGATGCAGTCCTAAACCGGCTCTGCAGCCCCCTCTTTCTCAGGATCAGTGAGGATCCCAATGATTGGTGCAAATCCTAGCATCAGGCTGTGTGCCCACTATGTGTTCTTTAAGCGTTTCCGCAGTGGCAATTCCACTGCAGAAACGCTTAAAAAACGCTTGGTAGAAGGCCTGCCATGTTCCCCAATGATAATCCGCATGTGCTGTGCACATGCTGCGGAAATTTCCGCTGCGGATTACCATTGCGGAAAAATCCGCAGCACTACAAATTATTTTGCGGAATCGCGGCGTTTTCGCCGCCATTGACTTGCATTGAATCTCTTAATATCCGCATCACTACATGTGCACATGCGGATATTAAGCGATTCAATGTGCGGATGGTACCCGGGTCTGGAGAAGACCCGGGTACCATGGTACCTGTAAAAAAAAAAAGAATTCAAATAAAAATATACATTATACTCACCTTCCGATGGCCCCCGGTCTCCATAGCGATGCGTCCTGGCTCCCCGGCAGCTCGCGATTGTCTAAAAGGACCTTCCATGATGTCATTTAGTCATGTGACAGGTCACGCAACTGCTGACATCGGCGGTCGCGTGATCTGTCACGTGACTAAATGACGTCATGGAAGGTCCTTTTACACAACCGCGAGACACAGGGGAGACCAGACGCATTGGAGAAGGAGACCGGGGGACATCGGAAGGTGAGTATAATGTTTTTTTTTATTTTTTACCATTTTTATTCTTTTTTTTAACTAACTTGGTCACACTATATAAAATACTTTTGCATGGATTTATATAGTGACCAAGTTTGTCAAGCACTTTCCAAGTGATGAAAAAAATTCTTGGAAATCGCTTGACAACCCGCATGGGGAATTGCATGTGAAGAACGCTTCACATCCACATGTCCCTGTCAGGAAAAACGCATGTACAATCCGCATGTACAATCCGCATGCGTTTTTTCTGCCAGGGAGATGCAAAAACGCTCAGGAAAAATCCGGAGCATTTCTGCATCGTGGGCACATAGCCTTAGACCACGGCCCCACTATCAGTATTCGGTCAGTATTTTTTCTCAAGAATGGGTGATAAATGCAGAATTGGTGACTTGCTTCTATTATACCTTTTCTCTGATTGTTCGTCACCTGGTTTTGGCTCCAACTCCTGAGAAAAAATACTGACCAAATACTGATAGTGGGGCCGTGGCCTTACAGCGCTACTTTACAAGATGGGAAAATCCCCTTTAGTTGTGCACAGAGAATCAGCCGTGCATTACAGCAGCTATCGGAAGTTTTCTCAACTCTGATTTGCTGGCTGCGAAGAAATATCCGCGCATTTATTGGTGCACGGTGCAGCTATTAATCCACTACATGTTGATTGTTCCTCCAGATTTTACCCCGAAAAATCTGCATCCAAAACGGATTTTTTTTCCCATAAAAATTCCAGCAGGTGTAACTGTGTCTATGTCCCCTCAAAAAATTCATTTGACCACTGCTGCAGAATTTGCAGAGGAACCTGGCAGTAAGTTTCCCTGCAGCGCCCCCACAGGAGACATGGAGCATTACATCAACCGGCCTGTGTCATATATGGGGCACATAGATGACTGGGCTATTAGCCCCCTATTTCGGCCAGCACTGGATCACTTGTCATTATACACTTGGCCTGTGGCCCCCATTTGGTTGTGGCCCCTGATTGCTCCCCCTCATTATAATGTAGGGTGATGCACTTGGTGCAGAACATGTGCTCCATCCAGAACTTTCTAGAACGCCTCTTCCCAGCTGCTGCACTCGGCAGGTTATTAATAGCCACCTGTCTCAGTGTCCGCCTCCCCGGCAGCCTCGTTATCCTCCTCTCCTCCCTCTCCGCAGAGTGCTGCAGCGCGCACAGGGTTAACCCTCGCTGACAGCCGCCGGCCCCCGGGTTCGGGTTCGATCAGTGACGTCAGCGCACATGGCTCGCTGTGATTGGCTGAGAGGCCGCTCCAGTGGTAGAGACGTGTCCGGCTGCCGCAGCTGAGGATTGCGGTGCGGGAGGAGCGGTGCATGCCGGGAGCTGCGGCGGCGCCAGTGTGAGGGGCACGGGTGCTGGAGGTGGGTATGGACACGGGGCAAGGAGGGGAGACCACAGCTCTGGAGTGGCGGCCATTTATAACCTAGAGGGGCTGTGTAACCAGTGTGGCAGGCTGGGGCATATGGTGCAGGACATGCAGGGAGCCAGGCCAACCTGGGGATGGGGCATGGCGTAGGATGGGCTTTGTGCATGCCCAGGTGCCAGCCTGGTAGTGTTCATGACCTTTCCCATGGCTGGGACAGGGGCATTATATGGCACAGGGTGCACAACATACATGGATCATGCCAACTTGGGGCACAGGCTACCAGGCTGCGTACCCCATAGTCCAGCCAATGCTTATTGCGTGCCCCCCTATGCTTATTGCATGCCCCCTATATATGCAGAACATATTGCAGAAATCATGCCAACCTGGGGCAGAATATACCAGCTTGGACTATGGGGTAAACTCTGCCCTTGGTTGGCATGATTAATGTATTTTCTGCACCACATGCATGCTAAGTGCTGCATACCCCGATACCCATGTCCCAGCTCTTATCTCTTGCTCAGTGCCCATGTCATCTGGTGCAGAATGTATATGTATGAGCAGTGCCATCGGGTATATAGCACTGGGTATACGTGAACATGTGGTGCTGAAGATGCATGAACGGCCGTGCCAGCGTGTGGCAGAAAACACCAGGCTGCTTGTCCCATATCCCAGCTTGGTATCCTTCGCCCCTTGCTGGCATGGCCTTTCATGGGTTTCTTCTGCACCATATTCCCTGGGCATGGTGCAGGATAATGCAGAAATGCCAACTAAAAGCAGCATATGCCAGGCTCAGATATGGACGTAAGTATATATGTAACACTGGGCATACATGACGTGCTTCATGGATGCTCAGTGTTACATGCCCATGTCCCAGCCTGGTATATTCAGCTGCTTGATGCCATTGCCTTTGATGCATGTATCTTCTGCACCATATGACATGAGCACTGGATTAATGCAGAAATGCCAACCAAGAGCAGCGTATTTTAGACGTTGGCATAGTGAGCATACAGCACTGGACATACGTGGGGCTAAATATACCAGACAGGGCTGGGGAATGTAGTACTTGGCATGCATATACCATACTCTTGTGTGATTCATGCATCCCCTATGCCCATGTCCGAGCCTGGTGTATTCTGCCCCATGTTGGCATGGCCTTCTATGCATCTATATTCCATACTATATGTGCTTCTTACATGCCCAGTGCTGCATACCCCAACCTGACATATTCTGTTCTGCACCATATGTCATGGTTCACTGTGTATGGTGCAAGATATTGCTGAGATTAATGCAGAAATTTCTATAAAGATTGGCATGTACCAGGCTCAGACATGGGCATAAGGGTCTATGTAGTGGGCATACATAACTTGGGCTTCATGCATACCCTGTTTTTCTTCTATGCCCTTGTCCCAGCCCGGTATGTTTTGCTTTTTGATAACTCAGAGATGCCATCTAAGAGCTGAATATCCAGGGTTTGTACATGGATGCAGGGGTATGTAATGCTGGGCATCCATAAGGTTCACATAGTGCAGAATACTAATACAGCACACGTGATGCCAGCTGGAGGCGTGGTGTGCCAGGCTGTGAGCGATAGCGTGGCATGATGACCTCTGGGGGAAATATGGATGTTGTACTTCTCAGCTGGTTGCAATTTGTTGGTGCTATAGACTGGCAATAAATCACACAGCAGGGATCACTGCACCTGGTGCTAGATGTGGGCAGATGGGCGACTCTGCACATTACACGCATACATGGGAAGAGCGGCACCATTGCATCCATTTTCCTCTCAAGGACTGAATTGTGAAGATGATCCCCCACCATGTGCTCTGTTAAAAACATATGGACATAATATGGGAAGGGGAGGTACATTGATCGGGACTCCGTAGAGTGGAGAGGCCCATACAAGATGTCACCTCCTCTGCTGGACCATGCATGGACCCCATAAAATGCTGAATTCTTCTTATGGATGTCATAGAGTTGTGGGGAGGGGGCCAGTCTTTGGGACCACACTAGCGGACCCCAACACCTGGTCCTTACCCGAGACGTCTGCTCATCACATAATGTGAATGTCGCATCAGAGCGTTCAGATGACACGATGAAATATTTAGTGGATGATGGGGAGGTATTAATTATTTATCGATTATTAATTATTAAAAATCCTGGACAGCAAATGGCTTATTGCAGGAAATCTAAAGACTCCACCCAGCAAGCACACGTCACAACTCCAATTTTTTTCTTCTCACGTGCGCTCTCCTTCTTTCTAGCTCGCTCTCTGTGGTGCATTTTACCTTGTTCTCTTTTCTTTGTCTTGCTCTATTGCACGCTCCTCACCCTCGCTCTCTAGTGAGTGTCCCCCTTCCTTGCACACTTTTGCGCCTTCGCCATCTATAGTTCACCCTCTCTCTCCTGCCCCCTGTTGCGTGCGGCCCTCGCCCCCTTTTGCACCCTCTTTTTTTTTTATTTTTTATTTGCACTTTCTTCCTGCACTTTACTCACTATTACACGTTCTCTCAGGCCCCGCTCTTGTGGGTGCTCTTCCTCTGGCTCTTTTTGTGCTCTTACCCTAAATCTCTGTTTCTCCCTATATTTTATTCCTCTCTGTGTTCTCTCCTTCTTGCACGCTTTTTAACCCCTCTTGCGCCCCATATCTCGCTCAGTGCTCCCTTACTTTATCCTTGACTCGTCCATTCATCCTTTTATTCCTTTCTGTCAGTGATTAATGAGACAAGAGTTGATGGTTGTCCCAGTTCTGCCCCTAATATTACATACGGGAGCTGTGTACACATAACGGTAGAATATTACTAGTTTGGATATTTTGTAGGGCGGCTTTTTATTTTTGAGGCCTTGGAGTAATATAAATCTTTGCAGATGTTATTGCATTGGGCGCTTTGCACGCCGTAGCCCCGTAAGCTTCTTATGTCCGGTCCGCGCTCCACCATGTTCTAGTATTGGACGCATCTGTTCATCTCTTGCAGAGAATTGGTTCTTATTTATTGCAGCCCTTTTCTCCGGAGACCTCATACCTCCATCACCCTATAATCACCGACACAGCGGGAGGCGTAATGCGCAGGGTTAATAATAAGGTGACTATCTGTGGATATCTTGGCTCTGTCTCCGGTTATTATCGGGCTGCAGCACATCTCCATCCCTGCAGAGCAGTCAGGGGGGTGCGAGAGCCGTGTGACAACCCAATGGGTATCATTATGGGCACATGGGTGGTCATGCGGCTTTCCTTGTGTTCTGGGAGAGCTGGGTGATGGCGGCACAGCTTCCACTTAGGCTCCGAGTGCAAGTATATAACACAGGGATGTGATCACTTATGTTATTTCTTCTTTCTTTAGGGTTGGCTCTGATTTTCCAGGGTTCTCCATCATGGATGCCTGGCACAGATTCATGGGTTCCTTGCTGGGCACTCTGCTCCTTTTTCTTCTCCTCTCCAGACTTGGTGCTGCCAAGCAAGAGCCGTGCCTGACCTGCCGCAGCCTGGTCAACAATTTCATCAAGGTGAGACTACAAGATCAAGGAAAATCAGATCCCTTTAAAGTGAGCGGGCACCGTGCCAAGCCGGACCATAAAATTGTGCACCCACGTGCGCCATCACCTCTCTAGGTATCTGAGGAGCCGTGAGAGAGGTCGGGTACGGGCGGAGCGCTCCCATACTGATCTAAAGAGCTGCCAAACCTAAATTCCCCTCCCCCCTCAAACCTGAGTCCCCTCCCCGTGCCCCTGGCAGATAATAATTCCAAAACTTCACATGGGTCATAACTCCTTAATGGACGGTCCTAGGGAGGCGGTTCTTGTGTAATCCGATCCAGCCGGACCTCTGCTACACGTGGAGACTAAACACAACTGTACTATCTGTTTCCTGTTAGCTGTTCTCTTTATCTCCCTATTCCTATGTGCTAGAATGGGTCGAGACCCAGGTGGACATTCTCCATGTCCTGGGGATCGTGGAACTATACACTAGGACGTATAGTATATCCATAACTGCTTATGAAATCATAGCTGTCTGAACAAAGGAGACCACATGGTTTGGATCCACAGGGGGTCTTCCTGCAGGAGCTTACTAGCTAGCTGGTGGGGGTGTAAATCCTTTGTCTGAAGCTGGCCAGGTGTCTTGTTACGACTACACTTGCTTACAGGATGATTGTGAGCTGCCATTACACCTCCCCATCCTTCCCAACTGGCCGTAGACTTTTGGTTTAGTGGCCCCTTTTAAGAGTCATGTTTCATTCTGTTTTAGGGCATAGAGAAGACGGCCGGGCAAAATTTTGGTGGAGGCAACACGGCGTGGGAAGAGGAGAAGCTGGCAAAGTATGAGAGCAGGTATCGGGGTTGTGCACAAATTTTATGATGTCTCTGGATTCCTCCCAAAAAACAAACAAACAAAAAATAAAATGTTTCCGCTATTTTAAGGAAATTGCTTCCAAATAAGAAATGGTATAAAATGAAGAAGTGACCTTTCCTCACCCCTTTGGTCTGCACCAGTCTCTGCTTGCTTCATGCAGACACAAGCACTTGAGCAACGCTGCTGACAATCACTGCTGAATGGTAGAAGTGGCATGGAAGTAAGCAGAGACCGGAGCGAAGGAATTGATGAGGAATTAAGGGGTGAGTTTAGATTACCTCTTTCATGCTCTAGACAATTTTTTTTCCGAAATACTGGAAAGCCCCTTTAAGGTGAGAGGTTATGTCATATTTGAAGGGAAGGACATTTTGTTATAATTGTCTGTTTCCGCAGTGAGACGCGTCTTCTGGAGGTGATAGAAAATGCCTGTGACAAGTCCGACTATGAATGTAATAAGATGTTGGAGCAGAACGAAGAACATCTGGAAACCTGGTGGT
The DNA here is from genome assembly GCF_046119375.1 of Phyllobates terribilis. Lineage (NCBI taxonomy): Eukaryota > Metazoa > Chordata > Amphibia > Anura > Dendrobatidae > Phyllobates > Phyllobates terribilis. Next base: position 364,237,260 of record NW_027362768.1, read on the forward strand.
TTAAGAGGTGAGGACGACTAATAAATGCCAAAGCGTGAAGAGTTAAAGTGCAAATCCAGGAATTGTAGTTATTCTTAAAGGGGCTGCCCAGGCTTGGCGTTCAAGTCTGCAGTCCATAAACTTGCATACCCTCGCAGAAATCTCAAACACCTTGACCTACACTCACTCTCTGAATCCCTTCTCCCTCTTACAGACATTAGTTCCTTACATGATGCAGATATTGCTGCCACTTTATACAACACTACAACAGCTGCAGCTCTCTATTCAGTCGCCCCCCTCACACATACCAAAGCTCGCACAACCAACAGACAACCCTGGCACACCAGCCTGACTAAAGAACTGTGACGGGCCTCCAGGGTTGCTGAGCGTAGATGGAAAAGGTCTCACTCCAATGAGCATTTCATTGCATTCAAACAGTCCCTCACTACCTTCAAGTCCACACTCACTGCAGCAAAACAAACATGCTTCTCATCTCTCATATCCTCCCTGTCTCACAACCCCAAACAACTATTCAACACCTTCAATTCTCTCCTCTGTCCCCCAGTGCCTCCTCCCTCTCCTCTTATTTCAGCCGAAGACTTTGCCTCATTCTTCAAGCAGAAGATTGACACCATCAGACAAAGCTTTTGCCTAAAGCCCCCACAGCCCCTCCTCACACCTACTCAACCCTCCTCCTCCAAAACCACATTCTCCACCATTACGGAAGATCAACTTTCCTCTTTAGTCTCCAAATCACACCTCACGACCCAATCCCGTCCCACCTCACCCCAAACCTTACCACTATCTTCATCCCAGCCCTAGCCCACCTCTTCAACCTGTCACTAACAACTGGTGTCTTCCCCTCATGCTTCAAACATGCCTCAATCAGACCAATCCTCAAAAAGCCCTCCCTTGACCCATCCTCTGTCTAGCTATCGCCCGATATCACTTCTCCCCTATGCCTCAAAACTACTGGAACACGTCCATTCTGAGCTGTCCTCCCACCTCTACTCCTGCTCCCTCTTCGACCGCACCATTCTACTGAAACTGCCCTGACTAAAGTCACCAACGACCTACTAACCGCCAAATCTAAGCAACACTACTCCGTCCTCCTCCTCCTAGACCTGTCATCTGCCTTCGACACAGTGGACCATTCCCTCTTACTACAGACTCTCTCATCTCTCGGCATCACAGACTTGGCCCTATCCTGGATCTCCTCATACCTAACAGACAGGACATTCAGTGTCTCCCACTCACAGACCACCTCCTCATCTCGCCCCCTATCTGTCGGTGTCCCCCAAGGTTCAGTTCTAGGACCCCTGCTCTTCTCCATCTATACCTTAGGCCTGGGACAGCTCATAGTCTCATGTCTTTCATTATCACCTCTATGCTGATGACACACAGATCTACCTCTCTGGACCCGATATCACCTCCCTACTAACCAGAATCCCACAATGTCTGTCCGCTATCTCATCCTTCTTCTCTGCTAGATTTCTAAAACTTAACATGGATAAAACAGAATTCATCATCGTTCCGCCATCTCATTCAACCCCCCCAACTGATCTATCTATCATAGTCAATGGCTGCCCAATCTCCCCAGTCCCTCAGGCTCGCTGCCTTGGGGTAACCCTGGACTCTGAACTCTCAAACCACATATCCAAGCCCTTTCCACCTTCTGCCGACTCCAACTCAAATATATCTCCTGGATCCGCACATTCCTAAACCATGAATCTGCAAAAACACTAGTGCATGCCCTCATCATCTCCTGCTCTGTGGCCTCCCTTCCAACACTCTCGCACCCCTCCAATCTATTCTAAACTCTGCTGCCCGACTAATCCACCTGTCCCCCTGCTATTCCCCGGCCTCTCCTCTCTGTCAATCTCTTCACTGGCTCCCCATTGCCCAGAGACTCCAGTTCAAAACCCTAACCATGACATACAAAGCTATTCAGAACATGTCTCCCCCATACATCTGTGACCTAGTCTCCCGGTACTTACCTGCACGCAACCTCCGATCCTCACAAGATCTCCTTCTCTACTCCCCTCTTATCTCCTCCTCCCACAATCGCATACAAGATTTCTCCCGTGCTTCCGCCCTACTCTGGAACTCTCTAACCCAACACATCAGACTCTCGTCGACCGTGGAAACCTTCAAAAGGAGCCTGAAGACCCACCTCTTCCCACAAGCCTACAACCTGCAGTAACCACCACTCCACAAATAATGCTGCACGACCAGCTCTACCCTCACCTACTGTATCCTCACCCACCCCTTGTAGATTGTGAGCCCTCGCGGGCAGGGTCCTCGCTCCTCCTGTACCAGTCGCCGTCACATTGTGTTCAAGATTATTGTAATTGTTTTTGCGATGTATACTCCTTTTTCACATGTAAAGTGCCATGGAATAAATGGCGCTATAATAATAATATTGACATTGTGTTCACTGCACACTGTCAGGATTTTCCAGTGTCATGTGACTGCAGGTATAGTTTTCATTGTCTCTGAGCTAGTGGGGGTATAAGGGCTCCTATGATGTCTCCCATACACAGACACACAGGATTACTACTCCATTGACTTTTGATAGCACATGGAGGGCATTATACAGCAGTGCTGAGCAGTGTAGCTGTGAATCCAGCTCTGATGTGAAATAAACACTTACTAGAATACTAGGTCCTGTGTCTCTTTCTTCTCCTTCCTCCTACCAACCTTATAGACTTGTTTTGACCAAGATGCGTTTTAGAATTTTTTTTCGGCGTGAATGACTAGTTCTGGGGGTAGAGGCATGGGAAAGAAGTGGCTCATAAGTGGAGAAACAAGTAGATTTCTCTGATAATGTTGAGTTATGAGCCCATTCCCAGGATGATAGGTGGTAAGTATCTGATCGCCAGAGGTCCCAATGATAGAGGAGCAGTGGTCTCCTGCTGAGTGCGCTGCTGCTCCATTAATACTCTGTAGGATTGATAGATGAGCGCTGTACTCTGCTTTGTCCCATAGATTGGAGTGGTCCTCCAATAAGTGATTTGCATCGAGATTAATCTGCATTTATTGCGTTTTTCTTTTGCAAATGCATAAATTCCATAGAAAGCGAACTCCCAAGATATATTGCTTGATCCCAATGCTTTTTGTTTGCTCCCTAGACCCAAAGAGCCCAGCGACCTCTCTGACTGGCTGTGTATGGACACCTTGAAACTCTGCTGCCCGGAAGGCACCTGGGGTCCGGATTGTGCACGTGAGTTTTCAGCCCCGTATTATATAGTCTTGATTTAACCCAAAAAATTAAAGTCGCAGTACGATGTTCTCACCACCTGTATTACAGCCTGCCCGGGCGGCACTGACGAGCCCTGCAACGGGAGGGGAGAATGCAACGGAACTGGCACCCGAGCCGGCACGGGGACATGCGACTGTCACCCCAGCTATGGTGGCCCCTTGTGTACGGACTGTGCAGTCGGTTATTATGAGGAAGCCAAAAATGAGAGCCACCTGGTATGTTCTGGTATGTAAGGGGACGATAGTGCATGCTCCCATACAGAAGTTGTATATTTAAATAGATATGTTAGCGCATTATTCTGTGAACCTACAACACCCAGCATGTCACCAGCTCTAGTGAAACTACAACTCCCACAATGCTGAGAGCTGTAGTCTCCATCGGCTTGTAATCCGCGGTTTTGCAGACTGCTGCTCCGGAGGAACTCAACGCAGCAAAGAATCATAATATTTTGCCGAGCAGGTTTTCTAGAAACAGAAAGCACGCAGGGATCGCTGAGGGGCAATTGTCATTTTGGGATTTGCACATATCCTTTCCAGTTTTACTGATGACTTTTGTGCATTTTCTTTATTTTCAGAGTGTCACCGCTCCTGCAGCAAGTGCCTGGGACCGGGGGACGATCAGTGCGTGCTGTGCAAGAAGGGCTGGATGCTGCACGACATGAAATGTATCGGTGAGTGATCACTAGGGGATTTTGCAATGGAGGCCGACGTTCTTTTCTATTAGACCGGGGTCTGACCGGCGTATTTCATGGGCCGGACCCAAATGTGTCTGACGCTGTAAGGTTCCGGTAGGGAGATCCGCAGTCAGTCCAGGCCAAATACGAAGCGTGAAATACGTCCGTCTGACTAATGGTCCTGGACACTATGGCTGCCGCCTCCGTATACAGCACCTGCTGATCTAGGTGGGCACTGATGAGACACCCAACTTCATATTCAGGATTTCTCTTCCTCCTCTGCAGACATTGATGAATGTGGCACCATCGATCGCTGCAGATCCAACCAGTACTGCCTGAATACAGAGGGATCCTATGAATGCCGAGGTGAGCCGTCACTCATGCCAGTCATTGCTTAAAAGGGATGTTCACTTTGAGTGTTTCCTCCTTCTTCAGGTCCCTATACAAGTTAGGAAAAAAAGGTTATCTGAACTCTCCAATTTTTGACAATCTGAAGGCAGCTCTATTAGAGAATATAACTTTGGTTAAGTCTGGAGCCCCCGACACACTGTTTGGTCCATCTGGTAGAATTATTGTCCGGAGAAGAAAAGGTGACGTTGCCATGATTCCTGTGCAGCAGTAAAGCTTCCGGAGACCGTTCACATATGGGGGCTTCTCATCCATGGAGGGGGCGCACTCACATTTTTGCCTAAGAAACTTTTGGCCACAATTGTAAGGCGTACAGTAGGCTGACCGAATGGTGGTCCCGCTCTTGGGACCCCCAGATGTAATATGTGCGGAAACCCTGCAGCCCCACAGCAGGGAAAGGAAGCATTACAGTGTTCCCATTACAATCTATGGGCTTTGTGTGACAGGTGGATTTACTTGGGACTTCCAAAGCGAGCGAGAACATTTTCTAGCATCTCTGGATAATCTGAGGGTCCGTGCTCCACTGCTACATTTGCAAATTTGGGGTTTTCTGAACCAGAAATAGACTTTATTCTGATTTAATGAGAAATACTCATTGCATTTTTTCCCTTTTTGTGTCCCTCTGATATCCAGACTGTGATAAATCCTGTATTGGATGCATGGGCGCAGGGCCGGCACGATGCAAGAAATGCAATGCCGGGTTCTATCGGGACGGTGCCAAGTGCCTGGGTGAGTATGGCTGAAGGATGCTGCAATTTCTGCAGTACTGCAGGGACCGGATTATAAATGATGGCTTTTATCAGCTAAAATATGTATGGACCGCTCCTTATAGGAAGCTGTTTTTGCGCTCTGTACTCGTCGCCGCCACAAGGTGTCACTGCCGCGCACGCCACGTCGAGCGACTGCAGTTTTGCAGCATTACTGCCGTGCTGTAATCTCACTTTCTGTATCACAGATGTGGACGAGTGCGACAGCGAGATCCCCAAGTGTAAAGGCTTACGGGAGGAGTGTGTGAACACGGAGGGAAGCTACAGCTGCGTGTGCGAGAAGGGTTATTCCAAGATGGCCGGGTCCTGTAAGGCGGATCATAAAGGTGAGTCGTGGAGGCGGTTTGAAGTGTGGAGAATTGCTTAAAATACAATTCCACAAGCTGGAGTTATAAAGTGGCTCCGAAACAAAGTTTAAAGTTTATTTCTCAGTGCAAAAAATCCTTCCTTAAAGTAACATCTTCCCCCTGCATATAGATTCTCTGTAAAACCGTCTCTATCCTAAAGAATTCACCTAGAGATGGAAGAGGGGAGAGGAGGGGGATGAAGCTGCAGTTTTTCTCCCTTTAGTGTCAGCCTTTGTGCTGCGAGAGGGGAGAAAGAGACTTCTAAATGGCGCAGAACAAATAACACATCTCTCCGATTACATCAGGAAAAGTTCAGCCACCAAGTGGTAATAATTTGCAGGTTGCTGGCGACGTGTCTGGCCACTATGTCCACCTTATTGGGAAGAGATGTTTTGCTTTACTGCCTTATTTAGGAGTTGCTCCTTGTATATTCTGCATTGTATTTAACTTTTTCTTTTGTGGCCAGATGACTCTGAGAAAGGCTTGTTTGATGACATCACGGACGACGAGGTGGTGGTCCTCCAGCAGATGTTCTTCGGGGTGGTCATCTGCGCTCTGGCCACTCTAGCGGCTAAAGGGGACATGGTCTTTACCGCAATCTTCATTGGAGCCGTGGCGGCCATGGCCGGATACTGGTTCTCGGAGAAAAGCGACAGAGTGCTTGAAGGCTTTATGAAGGGGAGATAGCTTCCTGACGGGGTGCCGGACCAGAATGTTTATGGGGCTCCTCTTCTGCTTCACCCATGGGGCCCCAAAGAGCTGATGATACAGCCCTGCCGGGGAGGAGAGATGGACAATAGCGACTTGGAGACCCTGGAAAAATCCTCCAAGAAATTATCCTTACCCCCTAATATTGTAGAAGACACATAAGCACAGAAACCACTGAAAATATCCTATATAAGGTTATAGAATCGTCTATGAAGAAGGTTCCAAAACGTTTTTTTTTTTTTTTTAAAGGAATCCACAAATCTTTAGATTTTCTTTTCTTTCACCATGAAGGAGGCGATCTTGGACATATCGAGAATCTTTTTACTCTCGCTGAATACTTCGCCTATTTGCCCGCTACACATTTTCCCCGGCATTCATATTGGAGATCAGAGGTGACGCCAGCGCTTTTGGGGGTATGGACCCTCTTGGAAGAACAGAGACTCCTGGAATCGGACTGGGTTAATGTGTATTTATTAAGAAGGGAGCTGCTCCTTTAAATACTGGCGGTTCTGCGCGGACTGGCTGGTTTTGTGACTTTTTTTTGTTTTTCTCAGGGGTCACCGCACCTTGTAGGAGTGACCACGACCTGCCCTTGCAGGGTAGGAACACTTTTGCAAATGTTTTTTGTATTGCTTCGGTGCCTCTAAAAATAAATCAGATCCTCTGTTTTAATTTAAGAAGAAAAAAAAAAAAAAAAAAAAAAAAAAAAATATATATATATATATATATATATATATATATATATATATATATATATATATATATATATATATATATATATATATATATATATATATATATATATGTGTGTATGTATATGTATTGTGTTGTGTATACAGCCCCAATGCGTCTCCATGACTGCAAAACAAATCTTATGTAGCCTTTTCCTGCAATCGTTCCTTTTTGTCTTCTCGAATCTACAGAAAGTTAAAAGGAAAAAAAAAAAAGAGAGATGGGAGTAGACTAAAAGCCTGACTACAAGGGTTTCTTTGTAGTCTGTCGCCATGGAGACACATGGCTCTGCATTTTAATCATGTCTTATTTGCACAATTGCCTATTTAGGTGTGTAGAAGCAGTTGCAAAAAAGTGTACATACCCTCTAAATATTGGATCGATCCATAAAATATACGAACGTCTTACAACGGCGGCCATTACGAGACCTCAACCGCCCCCCCCCCCCTTCCACTCATAAAGGTGTGTCGGCAATCAATTTACACAATATAGGAGGGGGTATGAGTACTCTTTTTGGGATTTTTTTTTTTTTTTTTTTTTTTTTTTTTTACTAGTTATTTGTGAAATGTTAATATACCAGGGAGGGCGTGAACACATATTGGCTGTCATGGAGTGATGAATTTGCATGTTACGTCAGTGGTCTCCAACCTGTGGCCTTCCTGCTGCTGCAGAACTACAACTCCCAGCATGCCCAGCTCTGGTTGGAGACCCCTGTGTTGCATTATTTTTTTTTATTATTATTTCCTGTATGTCGGTTTGGATCGGCTGTTTGTTTGTCTTTATTTATTCATCTCAGGATAATAAACTTATTTAAACTTTCCGTCTTCCCTTCTTTATATTCTGGATGTCTCGGGTCTGAAGATAAGTAACAGTAGTGTGCTCATCCTCCCCTCAGCCTGAAATGGCTGATAACTGGGAACAATGCATTGCTTTCAAATACAAATCTCCATAAAACTGTGTTGATTAACCCATAAAGGTAAACGCATTAAAGCAAAAAAGAAAATTGCAGAATTGCTGCTTTTTTTTTTTTTTTTTTTTTTTTAACAAAGCACCATTACAGTACATGGGGTCATCACTGTTTCATCTAATGGCTTCCAGGACAGTGGTCTTCAGCCTATTCCTCTCTAGCAGTTATAAAACTACATCTCCCAGCATGCCCTGTCAGATCATTTACATAGAAGAACAATCATTCTGTTCCTGGAAAAAACCCTTTTAATTACTTTTTTCCCCAAAATTCAGCAGAGTGGATTGTGCTACATTCCCCGCGCTCCCAGAACTTGGGCGATTCAGGCTGGCGCTGGGTTTGATGATGCATCTGCTGGAGGGTTATTCTGGCAGCCAGTGGTCTCGCTGGCACCGCGCCCCCTCTCCTGCCCCTCAGGATTTCCTTATTTCAGCGTTCCACTCCAGTTTATTGGGTTATACTGTAGCAGTTCTCGCTCCTTTAGCGTCTCCATAGATCGGGTCAGACGGTTTTCTTGCCATTTGTTTTCCATCAACTATAGAAATAAAATTTTTATATAAGATGTAATGTATGTACACAGTGACTGCAGAATAGTGAGTGCAGCTCTGGAGTATAATACAGGATGTAACTCAGGATCAGTACAGGATCAGTAATGTAATGTATGTACACAGTGACTGCACCAGCAGAATAGTGAGTGCAGCTCTGGAGTATAATACAGGATGTAACTCAGGATCAGTAATGTAATGTATGTACACAGTGACTGCACCAGCAGAATAGTGAGTGCAGCTCTGGAGTATAATACAGGATGTAACTCAGGATCAGTACAGGATCAGTAATGTAATGTATGTACACAGTGACTGCACCAGCAGAATAGTGAGTGCAGCTCTGGAGTATAATACAGGATGTAACTCAGGATCAGTAATGTAATGTATGTACACAGTGACTGCACCAGCAGAATAGTGAGTGCAGCTCTGGAGTATAATACAGGATGTAACTGAGGATCAGTAATGTAATGTATGTACACAGTGACTGCACCAGCAGAATGGTGAGTGCAGCTCTGGAGGATAATACAGGATGTAACTGAGGATCAGTAATGTAATGTATGTACACAGTGACTGCTCCAGCAGAATAGTGAGTGCAGCTCTGGAGTATAATACAGGATGTAACTGAGGATCAGTAATGTAATGTATGTACACAGTGACTGCTCCAGCAGAATAGTGAGTGCAGCTCTGGAGTGTAATACAGGATAACGCCAAGTCTTGATGAAGTATTCTTCTATATTACAGACCTTGTTGATCCGGACTCACCCGCTTGTTCTCATCCCGGTATCTCCTCAGGAATAAAGCTTTTGCTCTTTCTTGCTCCAGGTCCTGCAGTATGGCCGATCGGTCGGCTTCTTTCAGGGCTTCCAGCTCTTTGCTCTGACTGATCAGCGTCTCTCTGGCCGTGCTCCACTTGTCAGTGATCTGCTTCTTGAGAAGTTGTCTAATTTCTCTCCTGAGATATTTTAGGTAGTATTTATTACATAACGTGTAAGTGACAAATCTGTATCCTGCCTCGTGTTGTGTAGGCCCAAAGCCTCGGGCTGCACTACTGAGTTTCCGCTATGTCTCCTATAGTTTCTCAGGTGTTGTCATGGAAACCTTGTATGATTTCCCAATCTCTAAATACATCTGTAGGTACGTCCGCTGTGTGTATATGTCAGGCTGAGCCTTATATTCTGACACAAGAAATGGCCAATATGGAGGACTATAAGCCAGGTCCTCCTCGGCCAGAGATGCTGAGTTTCTAGCAATAGATTCACCATTTCCGTTACCTGTATTCCTCTTTTTCTATCGCGTTGCCGTAAAATGGTCGCCTCCAGCCCTGGTGAAATCTGGTAAAACACAGGATGTTATTATAAAGTTACTACATTTTGTTATGTGTCCCGATGTCGGCTCCAAAGAACCTTTTATAATGGCCCCATAGACTGCTGACGTTATCAGTCACGGGTTGGATGACCTAACATGGTGCTGTCTAGGATAATAAGCATGCGCCAGATGACGCTGAGGTACTTGCTGCCTAGCCGCCATCTAGCAGTCGCTTCTCACCTGCTGTATTCCTTTTGTTGCATGTTAATCACCCTCTGCTGGTTGTGATGATGGGCGGCCACGGTCTCCAGACTCACCATTCTCCTCCTCACTCCGGGGGGATGCAGGGGATTCAGACGTTGGGGGAACTGCGACGCAAAAAAAGAAAGTGTCCTGGATTAGGTGCAATGCCATAGGGGTCCCAATATGGGTTTTAGAGAGTATCCCAGCGGCCATTACACAGTTTGGTGTACAGCCAGCAGGGGGCAGCATTGCTCTTGGTGGCTGATTCTGCTATGGGGGCACTGCAACATCGGATCAGCCATATAGGGTAGTAGGTGGGCACAAGTGGGATAGCTGGCATGCTGAGGTTTATGCAGAGTCCCAGTTGGCCCCTCTTTGCTTTCGATTTTTCCTCTTCACCTTCCAAGAGCCATAACTTTTTTTTATTTTTTTTTCACTATTACTTGTTTTGATCCATTTTGCGGTCCATGTGACGTTTTGATCCTTTTTGTTAATTTTTTTTTATTTTTTGTTAAAATCACAAAACAGATTCTGCCATTTCGATCTTTTTTTTTTTTTTTTCTCAGAATATCAGAATATTTATTAATGTTATGCACATGGTGATACTAAATGTTTGTTTTTGAACTTGTAAAACTTTTTAATAATACTAATAAAAAAAAATATATTTTTATTAGCTTCCCTGGGGACTTGAACCTGTGACCGCTTGATCATATTCCTACAATACTCTTCTTCAATACTACACACATCCGCTATACATGTGCCGCAAATGTCATCAATGGAATTCTTGACCCTCCCGGCACTGTGGGCCCAGACCACCTGCTATAGGTGACGGTGGTCCGGCACGAGTGTACGTGTTTTCCCCCACTACAAGAGCCCTTATGCCACTCACTAGAGAGCTTACACGTCACAGTTTTGTAGCCCTGATAATTGGGGGCGCCATTAGCAGACTATAAATACATTTTTGCAAGTAGAGGATTGTAAGAACACATACCGTACATGATTGTGACACGACTGTGGTGGGCACGGCGGGAAGGCACAGGGGGGTGATCGGACATCTTCTTTTTGGAGCACTGAAGTTGCCCAATGTGACCACAGGAGTACTAGGCAAGGACACCCCTCCTTTAAAAAGAAAAAAAAAAGTGCTAATTACCATGACTACACCCATAGGTGGCGCTATAACTCCATCCATAGGATTTTCACTAATAACACTGCCCAATTCCTAAAATACTCTGTGCTCCTGGGGATTCTGCTCCCCTCTTCTTTCTCTCCTTACATTATGGCATTGCTCCTGTCCCACTAACATCAAGCCATGAGTGGGACAGGTCACTGGTTCCCACAAGATCATGACAATCATTTCCTGAAATACTCTGTGCTGCTGCAGAATTGTGCTCTACACTGACCTTTCCCTTGTCTCTCTTGCCTTTCACATATCTTAACACTGTAACTTATAGTCTGGTCCTCACTAATGATATGACACTGCCTCCAACAACTGATTCCTAAAATGCTCTGTGCTGCTGAGGACTGTGCTCGCTGCCCCATCTGTCTATGACTTTGCATTTCTCTCCTTACATTATGTCAGTGCCCCTGCCATGCAAAACTATGCTCCACTGCCATCATAACAGGCCACTGCCATCATAACAGGCCACTGCCTCCAAACACACTCCTCTCCTGAAATACTCTGTGCTGCTGTTACAATTCCTACGATCTCTGGGGGTTATACCCTGGATCTGATTGTCTGCAGGATGACCCCCTCTCACCCTGTACTCACTCAGGCTCATTGTGCGGCCGGACCGGGGACGTCTCGGTTCCTGTACAATGCACAAGTTTAGTAAATATTACTGACAAGTAGGGACTTGTAAGGGGACCTGGAAAATCGGTACAAGGGGCTGCAAGCAAGAAAAATCATTAATAAAGTCCTTTACTAAAATTTAGGTCTAATGTATAAGCACCCACTTAACCCTGTCATTGCTGGAACTCAATGGGGGAACATTAGATCTCAGCACTTAAAATTAAAGGGATTGTTCAGAATCGGTAAAAGAAGCCGCTTTCTTCAAAAAAATGGCGCCACTCCTTGTCCACAGGTTGTGTGAGGTATTACAGCTCAGCCTGATTCACTTTAATGGAACTGAGCTGTTCCTTTTAAAAAAAAAAAAAAAAAAAAAAGTTCCAAAAAATTTGCAGAATTGGAGTAACAGCTCTAGACAGAAGTGTTACATGTAAAGATGAGCAAAATTTACATTTTGGCTCAAATAATGATATCGCAGCCACAAGTAAAAGTGTCTTTAAAAAGTCCCGTCATGATGAATTCCTCCTTTTTGTGTTTTAGACCCTTTTTTTTACCTCCTTAGAAAGTTTTGAAAAGTCCCTTTAAAAGAGGTTAAAAGGATGAAATGCGCCATTTATATTAATGACCTGCACAATATTAGTGACACCCCCTGCTGTATTGCACTGCTATGACCCTCTTAATAAATCATCCCCAACTGGACATATTTCAGTCCTCAGCTGCTGCAGAACCTCTTAAACGGTGAATTTCCAGACCCGTATTACAGTTTCCACCCAGCTAGTGCTCACCTGTAACGCTGATTGCTCATAAGCCTTTGCTGGCGGATCCTTATACCTGGGATTATAGTGTTACTTTCTCTGCTCGCTCCTTTGTGTCTCATTGTCGGACTGTTTGCATCATGTGATCTGCTTCTCCTGGCGACCGAGTGACAATGGGGCCTCGCCAAGTGACAGTCTCCAACGTGAGAGCCGCTCCGAGGACTCCCACAGAGGGGACTCTAATGCCAAGGAATGCAGATGACCGACCCCGGGGCTGTACGGTCGGCCGGGCACTGCTGCAACCTCAGCGGATTTATATAGTCTTGTAGTGAAGGGTTAAATCTGCTAGCAGCGAAAAGAGGAACAAAATTAGCCACTTAGTGTCCCCGTCACTGTGAAAGTCACTCCGGAGGTAGAGAATTACCTTTGCTCTAGAAGTAGGGTGTGTATACATTTGCAACTATTTTAATTTATTTTATTTATTAAAATGTTTTTGGACGCCATGGTAACAGACTACAAACATCTCTGTGTAGTCTGACCCTGCAGTCATGTCATACTCTCTTCCCATCTGCTGGGTATTATGAAGAGAGGGCAGAGGGACGGTATTAAGCTGCCCATCCATGGTGGGATCTCATGTGTATGGAGGTCTCCAAACTGTCCCAGGTGGCAGATTGTAAAAAAAATGAGGATCAGGTAGGATGAATTTTAATATGCTCGATCTTTTGTAGTTCAGGACAGTGAAAGTTTATATAGTATGTTCTATTTCTGTAATCCCTGAGGTGTAGAAGTCCCGGGAAACTGCAGAGAGCCACCCCCAATACATCGTTTCCATGGTAACAGAGCGATAATCTCACACTTTGTACAGAATTATTTTCTATCTCAAAAGGGGGCAAAGGTGTCAGAAAAGCCGAGGTCAGACCTCAGGGATAATGTTTTCATGTAGGTAAGGACCCCCAAAATTCCCAGAAATCATATACATGTGCAGATGTATCACGCCGGTAATTCGCACGTCTTCAGTGTCGTCCTCATTGTGTTCACCGCTCTGCTGCTCCCAGTATCAGGCCATCGCGTTGAACTGCCTCTTGCAGCACTCCCAGCTCTGCTGCATTCCCCTGTTGCTGGAGAGTCTCCACCAGGCTATAGGGAGGCCCAGCCAGACTCTGCAGGGATTTAATCTGCTTTGTCCTGCAGAGTTTTGCTTCCCTGGCCTATCCAGGGGATATATTAGGCAGCTCCTCCCTCCACACCTTGCCTGAACTTAGGTTCCTAGTGCAGACCGTCTCTAGAATCCAGTCAAGGTGTATTATAGTGTTGTCTCTTCTGTTACCGACCTGGCTTGTTTCCTCGTTTTGTCTGAAATCTCCGCTTCTGAACCCGGCTTTGTATTTTGAACTTGTACTGCCTGCCCCGACCTCGGACTGTCTGATTATGTCTCTGTCTTTGCCCTCTGTGCTTCATTATTGTGTCTCTCACCCTTCGGTCAGCTGCTGCAGGTCAGGGGACTGCCCTGGAATGGCACCTGATGGCTACCCTAACAGCCGAAGCCTATCCTCACCATCAGAGGCTCTAGTGTAGACCAGGTAGTCACTTAGTCATGATCCTCCAGGGTAAGCCCGACCCGTGGCACAGTGAGTCCACACCCACCATTGTCACAATATGAAATGTTATCTATCTATCGGTATCTATCTGTCTATCCATCTTATATGCAGTATGTAATAAATATTTATATCACTCATCTATCTACAGTAAATATTAACATTTATCTATTATATCTCTCTATATAATCCAATCCTTTTTCATCTTCCTTCCTCCCGCTCCCTCCCTCCCTTCCCTCCTCTCTCCCTCTCTCTCCCTCTCTCTCCCTTCCTTTCTCTCTCTCTCTCCCTTCATCTCTCTCCCTTCCTTCCTCTCTCCCTTCCTTCCTCTCTCCCTTCCTCCCTCTCTCCCTTCCTCCCTCTCTCTCTCCCCTTCCTTCCTCTCTCTCTCCCTTCCTCTCTCTCTCCCTTCCTTCCTCTCTCTCCCTTCCTTCCTTCCTCTGTCTCTCTCCCTCCCTTCCTTTCTCTCACTTCCTTCCTTCCTCCTCTCTCTCGCTTCCTTCCTCCTCTCTCTCTTCCTTGCTCTCTCTCCCTCCCGTTCTCTCTCTCCCTTCCTTCCTTTCTCTCTCCCTCCCTTCCTTTCTCTCCCTTCCTTCCTCTCTCTCCCTGCCTTTCTCTCTCCCTCCCTTTTTTTCTCTCTCCCTCCCTTCCTTCCTCTCTCTCTCCCTCCCTTACTTCCTCTCTCTCGCTTCCTTCCTCCTCTCTCGCTTCCTTCCTCACTCTCTCTCCCTTCCTCTCCCTTCTTCCTTCCTCTCTCTCCCTCCCTTCCTCTCTCTCCCTTCCTTCCTCTCTTTCTCCCTTCCTTCCTCTCTTTCTCCCTTCCTTCCCTTCTCTCTCTCTCCTTTCCTCTCTCTCTCCCTTCCTTCCTCTCTCTACCTTCCTTTCTCTCTCCATTCCTTTCTCTCTCCCTCCCTTCCTTTCTCTCCCTCCCTTCCTTTCTCTCTCCCTCCCTCCCTTCCTCTCCCTCCCTCCCTTCCTCTCTCCCTCCCTCCCTTCCTTTCTCTCTCCCTCCCTCCCTTCCTTTCTCTCCTTCCCTTCCTTCCTCTCTCTCTCCCTTCCTTTCTCTGTCCCTCCCTTCCTTTCTCTCTCCCTCCCTTCCTTCCTTTCTCTCTCCCTCCCTTCCTTTCTCTCTCTCTCCTTTCCTTTCTCTCTCTCTCCTTTCCTTTCTCTCCTTCCCTTACTTCTTCTCTCTCCCTCCCTCTCTTCCCTCCTCTCTCTTCCTTCCTCTCTCTCCCTTCTTTCCTTCCTCTCTCTCTCCCTTCCTTTCTCTCTCTCTTCTTTCCTTCCTCTCTCTCCCCCTTCCTTCCTTCCTCCTCTCTCTCTCCCTTCCTCTCTCTCTCCCTTCCTTTCTCTCTCTCCCTTCCTTCCTCTCTCCCTTCCTTTCTCTCTCTCCCTTCCTCTCTCCCTTCCTTCCTCTCTCCCTTCCTTCCTCTCTTTCTCCCTTCCTTCCTCTCTTTCTCCCTTCCTTCCATTCTCTCTCTCTCCTTTCCTCTCTCTCTCTCCCTTCCTTCCTCTCTCTACCTTCCTTTCTCTCTCCCTTCCTTTCTGTCTCCCTTCCTTTCTGTCTCCCTTCCTTTCTCTCTCCCTCCCTTCCTCTCTCTCCCTCCCTTTCTCTCTCTCTCCCTCCCTTCCTTTCTCTCCTTCCCTTCCTTTCTCTCTCTCCTTCCCTTACTTCCTCTCTCTCTCCCTTCCTTTCTCTGTCCCTCCCTTCCTTTCTCTCTCTCCTTCCCTTACTTCCTCTCTCTCCCTTCCTTCCTCTCTTTTCCCTCCTCTCTCTTCCTTCCTCTCTCTCCCTTCTTTCCTTCCTCTCTCTCTCCCTTCCTTTCTCTCTCTCTTCTTTCCTTCCTCTCTCTCCCCCTTCCTTCCTTCCTCCTCTCTCTCCCTTCTTTCCTTCCTCTCTAAATCCTCCTTCCTTCCTCCTCTCTCTCTCTCTCTCCCTTCTTTCCTCCTCTCTCTCTCCCCCTTCCTTCCTTCCTCTCTCTCTCCCTTCCTTCCTTCCTCTCTTTCCCCTCCTTTCTCTCTCATCCTTCCTCTCTCTCTCTCCCTTCTTTCCTTCCTTTTCTCCTTCCCTCCTAAAACATAAGTCGCAGCGTTCTAATACTCCTCTGAGTTTTTGGACCTGTGTTCCCCTCTTGGTAATGAATGACGGGTCCACCCTTCTATATGTAACACTTGTGATCAGCGGTGACTGTAGATCTGGACACAATGTGGCTGCAGGATTCTGGTAATGGGGGTGTGACAGGTCGGTATTGCCCAGAGACCCCGCCTGTAACCAGTATACAGAACTTACTGGACTAACACGTTGTACTGGTTCATGGGGTCACACTAAGGGGGATCTCGCTGCAGCTGTATCCAGGGACTTTACATTAGTATCATATCCTTTCCCCAATACAGATCTGCCAAGCATCTTAGTCTGTTTCCAAAGACATTCTAATCCTCAGCAGCACAGAGGATTCCAGGAGACAACTCTGCTGATATAGTAGGATGCAGTAACCAGCAGCACAGAGTGATTCAGGAAAGTCATAGGAGGCAGTGACCTGTCCACTCATCCAGTGAATATTAGTGTGATAGGACTGCCGTCATCAGGGACAGTGTCATGCCAAACGGAGGGGAATGGAGTAAACAGTAGAAGAAACCTATTCTCCAGCAGCACAGAGTATTTAAGCAGTTGTGTTAGTTGCAGAGTCATGGGTTACTTCTACCTCCTGTACCGCTCTATTCACTTCTCATTCATGTTAGGGCGACCTCACGGATCTGACTCATTGCCACTGTAAACAAGAAGCCGCCTTTAACAGCACAACCTCACGTGTGTGAGCGACGGCCGCCTCCTGTCTGGAGAACATGATCTTCAAGTTTCTTAGCTGAATACTAAGCAAGCAGTGGTACTGCCTAGATAAGTCTCCATACACCCGCCGGATCTCTTCCCTGAGAACCATTATCCCCCCAGAGTTGTGTTCCTGGCTTCTCATCCAGCCGCTGGTGCCTTGCTCTGTGCTGATGAGGGGCAAGAACCCCCGAATGGACACGTTAACCTGGAAAAAGTAACTTTTCCATATCTAAGTGGTTACCTTTAGTTTATAATATTGCACAAAGTTTTAGTCTGCAGTCTTCATGACTTCATTCTCACCCTATCTGATCCTAGTTTCAGATTTTTGTTTTGTAAGAGTGTCTCTCCCAGTAATATAGGCTGGATGTGAGCTCAGTGTGTATCCAGAGTGCTGCTGTCTTCATTAGCTCATATATTAGCACAGCTTCTATCCTGCACTTATTTAGTCTTCACATGCTTTCCTCCTTGTCTATAGATGGTTTTCTCTGCCCTTCCCGAGACCGTACATGCTTTCTCCCCTCTCCAAAAACCAAACGGGAGCTCCTCTGACATATTTGTACCATTTCTGCAGAGCACTTAGCTACAAGGACTTATAGACACTCTGCAGCAACAAAATAGTAGAAAATTGTAGAGAATCAGTAACAAAGACTAAAAAGTTTTTGTATGTAGGAAGCAAACGAATAATAATAAAAAAAAATTCTGTGAAAATAGCCCTTAATTGTTTCCCCAGTGGTAGGGCTGCAGAAAACTAGAAACACTTGCTCCAGGGTTCCCCCTCAGTTTGCAGCAGGATATAAGCTTATAATTGGGGGACCATTATAATAAAATAATAGGCTCAGAATGGAGAAACATTTTAAAGGGCTAAGATATTGATGACGTAGAATTAGGTAATCAGTGTTAGATTAGGGGGGTCTGACACCACCAGATCAGCTTCTACCAAGTCTCACAGCTGCTAGCGGTACTCACTGGGCATCTCCCATTCATGTCAATAGGTGCTGAGCTGCAGTACCTGAGAATGGCCACTACATGGTGTAGGGAGCTATGTCCATCCGGTGGACGCGGGACGTGGTAGCAGCGGATCTGTGGGGGTCGGACCCCCACAAATCTGATAATAGGATTATCTAAGAGCATCTATATAGTAGCAGGACCAGCGGAGGCAGCGGTCCGCTCTCATATGTCGCTCGCTTCTCGGCAAAGCACTGCGTTTGTCTGACATCACCGTGCTCCTGATGAATAGTGCGCGGTGTTTGTATAAGACGCTGTTGATATCTTGCCAGGACCACCCCAGACACCGGACCCTCCATGCACCGCTTTCACCCTAGCTAAATAAATAGAGGAAATATGAAACAGATCCGCTGCTTTTGGTGTTTTTTGGGCCTCTTTGATTTACGTCTGTAGACTCAGCAGAACGAGATGTCGCCGTGTGAGGTCCCAGCGCAGGACTGAGAAGAGATAAGGACTACGGCGGCTGCCAATCCCCGCACTCTTCCAGATTTTTTGGGAAGAAATCCCAATTTGAACATTTTATTTCTAAATCCAACATTTCACATAGACACAGAGTTCCTCCAAATCTTTCACTTCCCATCACACATCCAGTGTTACACTTCTGGATGCCTTTAGCCACCACTAGGGGGAGCTTAGAGGTTTAGAGCAGACTATTTAAAGGGGCATTTTGGCTCACCAAAATGGGGGCCCCATCTCCCCTGTAATCCCCAGCCGCAATACTGCTACCAGGAGGGGTTTAATAGTCTCCTGGTTGCGCCTGCCTTTCCATTCATCAGTGCCCCAAACTACCCAGCATGCATGTGATCATCTCCATTCAATTCCCATTGGCCGCAGTGTTATGACTGGGAGAATGAGGGACACAGGACTCCTGTTCTGGTGACTAGTGGAGGTCCTAGCTGTCGCAGCTGGGCCCCACCTATCTAAAAGTTATCACCTATCCAGAATGATATATGGAATACCCCTTTAATATCCCATTCACACTGTATTGCTTCCTCCATAGTTTACAGTAGGCGTACTGTATTGCAGACCAGGTTATTCTTTAGAAGCAGTGAAGTAGGGGTTAACTCAGCCTAATATATGACATCCCATGGAGTAATCTCCGCATACCATGGCCCCAGTGAAATGCGTCAGCAATAATCCTATTTGGGATGATATTAGGTTAAATCAGTGCTATACACTATTAAGCCACTTGGTGGCACTGCAGGTCATGGCAGTTTGCATTTCATCTTCATAGGGGTTTTCTAAAGTTTGTAAAACTTCTGCTTAGAGCAGGGAATGGGTTAAATAAAAGGAAACCTACACACACCTCTTCACTCACCTGACACTCCAGTGCAGTTTCTTACTTCCTACAGCTATCACATGCAAAAAAAAAAAAATCATTCATATGACCACTGCAGCCAATCGTTGGTTTTGGAGGTCACATGCCATACATTCGGACAATGCCCTGGAGGCCAGTGATTGGCTGCAGAGGTCATGTGAATGATATACAACATGTGATGGGAAGTAAGCAGAGACTGTTGGGGATCACAGAAATGGCAGCACTGGCGCAGCAGGAGAGCGCCGTACACTGAACTTCCCCCGGGCGCAGGACCTGGTAGCAGTTGACGGGGACGGGTGTCAGACAAGTTTAGGTCATCAGTATCTCAGACCAGGACAATTCCTTTAAGCTGTGTGAGCGGCACATAAATAAGGATGCGTTTCGGTTTTTAAAGACGTTTTTTATTGTATGTACAAGTGTAATTTGGCACACGGCATGGCTGGCCTACCAAGCCTTGACACTAGGGTATATAGAAATATGGCTCCTGTGCAGCGGTACAGAGAGACGCGGCCCCCCATGTACGTAGGTGGCGCTCTCGCTTGGATTGTCACAGCTTTCACAGTCTACACCATTGTCACGTTCCCGACGTCCCGGGATTGTGCCTCAGCTGCCTTGAAAATTCCTCTCCGACTCGGGGAGGCCGTATATATTCAGCAATGACTACGACATTGGAGATTGCTGGTGCGACAGAAGCCACGAGGAGTGGACGTATATACAGACCTATATACAGGTACGGCGGCCTCACACTACAAGGTTACGCTAAGTGCTGGATTCAGTATAGGCCTAGGGGGCATTACTAACGGTTAACAGGGTCCATCGCTCGCTCACAGTGGTGGGAAGTGTTCTGAATGTTAAAGGGGGGTTCCACCAAAGTGTATATTATGAAAAATCTCATTAATAATGCTGACTAAGATGGTGTGGCTGCTGCTTTTTGCCTTCTCGGCTGTCAGTACAGTGCCAATGTCACAGGCCATTTGCTAGATCCGCTTTCTTCCTGCCAGGGTGGGAGGCGTTAGAGAGTGTCTGGGTGGAGTTTAGACTCAGGGGGTGTGGCCTGTGTTGATTAAAGCAGCAGCCACCAATGTGGGCACAATGTAATTTTTAGGAAAGTAGTGGAATGCTTGTAGGGAAGAAACTGACCTGGAGGACGAAGAGACTGCTTGGATGTAAATAAATTGCAGTTTATTTCCATGCTAAATTTGTCTAATACTATGTGGCGGTCGGCGTCATACTGGTAACATAAGATGCTGCCACTTTGTGCCTGTGAACAGCACCCACAGTGAAGGGAATTACGGTCCAAATGATCTGATTAACAAATGGTCGTACGCGACCTCACTGACATCTGGGATCCTAGATCCAAACTGAAGAAGGAGAGGGCAGAACGCTTTGGCATGGCGCAGAGACTTCTCCTATTGGAAATCAATGATTGCTTAGAAATAGTGTTCATTGACCCTTGAAGAAATCTCCTAGCAGTGCTAAAGGGGGTCTGATTTCTCGACAGAGAGCTGTAATTGGAAATCAGTGGTGGCTGAAGGATCTCAGACATTACCAATGTCATCTCCCCACATATATCTTTAATCATTCGACCTGATTTCCCTTTTGGTTTTGGATTTCCTCTCTATAATGGGGTATACAGCTACGTCGTAGAATATACGTTGTTGGTTTGGTGGGTTTTCTATTTAATGAACCCCATACACATTAGACAAAAGTTGGCTGAAGTCAACAATATCAGCAGAATCAGCCAACAAGGTGTCTGGGGGCCTCAAAATCTCCTCTCAAAATGTCGCAAAACCTTACCACCGATCTACGTATTATGTAACCAGAACTTTCCACAGTTGGGTTGAGAACTTATTATTTCTCGCCAACGCAGGTACCGGAATTACTGGCATCTTACCACGTCTGTGTGTACACACAGTAGTGACAACATTCGGTTTTTCATAGTGTTTTTTTTACCCATTTTTTCTAAGTTTTAGATTTCTTTTAATCTGATTGTCATGAAAAACTTTGCTTGTTTTTTTGGTAAGGTTTCTGCCTTTCAGGATGACAGTAGAGGCCTCAAAATGTTTGTCATGGACACATCGTACCGTTGTGGGTTAACGTACCAAGTCCTTTAGGCTCTTGTTTTAAAACAATACTATTTTATAGGGTTAAAGTCCGACAGAAATTCACAAGTTCTGCCTTTAAGTGCTTTTATAAGACAATACAATAGACAGGCGTCCATCTTGTAATAAAAAAAAAATACGAGTCCAGTGGAGGAAGTCACACGTGGCAACCCAAAATAAATACATAGAAAACAGTTCTGTAACAAAACGGAGATATATGGCGATTCCTAAAACACAAGACGCACAGTGTGCTTATGACATAATATCCGACTAGAGGTCAGGGCGTCTCCTCTATGATATTATAGAAATGTTCTTTCGTTAAAAAACCAGGCATCTTTCCCTTTCTTTTATGACAAGTCCATGGTGGAAGCACCAACTCACAGTTCGATGGTCTCGCTGGCAATACTGTGCGAATCTGTGGTTTGACTTCTTTCGATCAGTCTCCTCCCGAAACTTTTCTCGGGCTCACTGCACTTGGACATGATGCTAGGTTGGGACCCTAGCTTTAGAAGTTGGGTGGTTGGAGCGTCTTCAAGAGGAAGGCTTTCAACGGAAGATAGTCCGTGGCGCCAAGGATTCCAGCTGATTTTGATTGACCCTTTCGAAACGCTGTCCATGGAGCTGACCGACACGACGGCATCGGTGGTAAGATCTCGAGGAAGTTCTTTGCTTTGTTGGAGGCTTTCGCTTGGAGATTCGGCCTCGGTGGTTGAGTTACACTTGGCCGTACTGTACATGTAGTCGGGATTGCTGCATCTTCTCATTTTCAAGTCAGAGGAAATGAGTGGGTCTACAGTCTGGTTCAGAGCAGAACATTCTTTCAAGGAGGAACAAGAGTCCTGTCGGGTCAAGTAGCTAGGATACTGAAGACTGGAGTCTAGGAATATGCTGTCTCTTACCAGATGTTCCCGGAACAATGCCTCGTCGATGCTTCTACTCAGATTGATAGGAGATGGCGGACGAAACTCCAGATCTGTCAGCGAGAGCATTGACTCTTTCTCGAAACAAATACTTGTGTAAGAACGTCCCATGGTCACATTTTGAGATTTGGGGCCAAATACAGAATCGGGTTTAGGTCGGAAGAGGGGGGATGATGACTGACTATTGTTCCCGATGGCGACACCACTCTTAGTCTCATTGTTTTCTTTGATGATCCTAAGAGGAACGTTCTCGGCTTGGTTGCGGATGAGGCTTTTGCTGATGTTGTTGTTGACCATCCTATCTTGGATGTTGTTTGTCCAGTCATAGCAGTTGTTTGGATATTCGGGAACGTCACTTTTCTTGTAGGTGCAGAAGTAGCTGATTATTTTGGACCAGCAGGTATGATCGTTACTGCTGCACTGGAGGCAGAAGCTGTGGGATGCTACGAAGATCATGGAGAAGCAAAGAGCCAATTCGAATATTCGAAACCAAAACTGCAGGAACCACCAGGACCAGGAAAATGTATTCTTCTTGCCCAGTAATCCGTACAGCCACAATATGGCGTAGACCTGTAAAGCACAACATAGAAGTCCAAAAATACTGCCCACTATTAATACTCTGGATGATGTAAACATGCATTTAATACTCCTTTCTTGGGTCTGAACCACCACAATATCTTCACCGGTTGGCGATGCTCGTTGTGTCTCATTTACGATTTCTTTGCTACTCTTCATTAGCTGGTAATATGCCACAAAATTGCTGACCATTAAAAAAATACCCCACGAGATGGAGAGGATCTGTAAGACCATGTTTACAGAAGGATTTAGAAGATGGGTTAAGAGATCGGCACTTAGAAGAACGATGAAATGAATGACCGCTATGACGGCAAGCAAGGCAAGGCTCTGGAACTTTGGGGGTAGCACTTGAAGACGGGCAATCTTCAGGACCAACAGCAGCAAAGTGGCAAATGCCGTTAGCATAAGTGGAAAGGTCACATTGTACAGTACCAGGGCAACTGGCTGCGTAATCTTCATCCTTGTCCCATAGGGATCAAGAAGAAAAAAGACCCCTCGTAGGACCCCAATTACAAACAAGAGGGAATTTGCCAGAATGATGTATGGAAGATAGGGCACCCGAAGAATGGGAGATCCAATAAGGTTGATGAGAGCAATAACTGATAACAACAAGAACAGGGCGCCTGTCCCGTAAACGTGCATATCCCAGGCAAAGCTGAGGGTACGTTGTAGGTCATCCCACTTTAGTAGAGTGTAATTGGTTCCCACAAATTCACATGTGCCGCCGTTCTTAGAGCACATTTGAGAGTCCATGGTTGGTTTCTTGGAAGGATAGTTGGTTGGGACATCGATGAGCTTCGGACGATGAAAGGCTCTCTGAGTTGTGACTCTTATCTCTCCTCTGCGTCCATTCTTCCTGGTTCCATTTGGAGACACTTTAGTTTCTTCTAAAGTGTCTGGCGCTGGGCCTGAAGAAAAAAAAGACATGAAGGTTAATTAAAAACACAGATAAGAAAAGGAAACCACTTGTTCTAAGGGCCCTCATACACATTAGACAAACTATCTCTCCTGACAACACCATGTACAGTATAGCTGGCCATACATATAAGATGACTGTCGACAGGTTGATGCTTCGGCTGATCATTTGGCTGACAGCCATCTAAGCCGATTCTCCCATACACATAGTGCTCGCGCCTCTGATTACTCGTGTTCTCTATGAGAAAGCCCCCGACCGACATGTTGGCCATCGGCTTAGCTCCAGGAGAACAATATGATCGACAGTCTGAAATCGGACATGTGCGATTGACTTTTCTCTAGACCACCAGTCGCCCGGCGCCCCCATACACATTAGACCGTCGATATCAGCAGGTCCGATCGACATTAGTCTAATCTGTATGGGAGCTCTAAATCTCGGCTCGGCCAGCTGCTCCCGCATTCTGTATGAGAGAGTTGCTGGTAGACAACTCGACAGCGGCTTATTTCTGGTGAGAACATGCTTCTGAAATTCAGCAAGCTGGAACCTTTTCGAGAGGTCCCCATGCACAGTTTGTGGGCTGATATTGGCGGGTTCACCTGACTTTAGTGTAATGTATATGGTATTTTAATGGTGATTTCTCGGTAGATACCAATTGCACTCCCCATCATGAGAGGCCATGGATGTTTCGGCAGAGTTGTGTGCTTCTCCGACAAGATTCAGTGCTATTCCCTAATTCTGCATCTAAATACCTCGGCCATTGCCGAAGGGATTATTGGCTCCCGGCAGTTGGGTACATGTCCCTCTTGCCCAATCTTCCCCATAACTATGCCCCTGCCCAGCTCAGCATCGCGGTATCATACGGCAGGCTCAGATACACCGGTTTAGGACTCCTGGAGTCAATTTCAAGATGAAGAATGTAGTGTGTGCTCGGCTTAGGTACACAGATGCGGTATGTTCCTCTATTTGCGCATTATCGTGCGGATTTATTACTTACCGCCTTGTTGAACTCCTCTTGGAAGAAACGTTTGTGATAAATGTAGAGAAGTTGTATATTCCTGCGAGTTATAATCAATCAAGGCCTTAATGCTGAGACGGGACGGTCCTAATGTATGAGTGCAACGTCTGCATTCCTCGGCCCTATAGTCATAGTCGTGCGCTGAGTACAATGAGCCACATTCATGGCATCAGTCCTGGGCTCTTACGTGAGATGTTACTTTACCCTATGTCATGGTATGGAGCTGATTCCTGCACGGGCCGGAATTGTGTCCCGCTTTACGGACGGGCAGTTACCATGGGGCCGCTCACAACATACGGTTTGCTAATCCGAAAATGTATAAACAAGCAAGTATCAGAAATGGCTCCTGACAGCTTGATGGACAGAGACGTGTGAGTAATGAGATCATTTCTATCGCCCGAGGGATTCATCGTAATGATTATGTCACCTCCATACACCTGAACCTGACATACCAGACACCTGGGCCCAAGTGCAAACTGTGTAGCCGTACCCCCTCCGCCTACCATGTGCCATTTATAATACTGGTGGCCCAGGTGCAAATACTACCTTTGAAAATTTTCATCCATAGCCATGCCACTTTTTTTTTTTTTACAGATTACACTCCTCCATTCCCCGTTTCTTGCGCTCTTACGACAATTTCTTGCAACTGCCATAAGGTGTTGGGAGTCTTCGACAGATTTTGCAATGGGGCCCTGTAGAAGAAGGACCTCCGGGAAGAGTTGGCAAATCTCCTGGGTGCAAATTCTCTCAAATTCTCCCAGAAACTACTTTCGAGAGGGTTCGGTGGTACCAAAAAAGTACATTCAGGCATCGTGAAAGAAGTACTGCAATCAATACGATTCCAAAAAAGTATGGGACAAGAACCCATTAAATGAGCTTCATCCAAGAAAGAAACAAAGGGGCCAAAAAGTAACTGCCCCCATATAGAAGTAAAGGAGCATTCGATTTATCCCAAAAAAAAATGACTGCCTCCCTGTCCAAGCAACGTCTGTCTGGCTACTCTCCCCCTGTATAAAGCTATACACCTTCACAATCAATGGACGTCATGTCAGATATGGTCTATCCTGGACCCAGCGTGGTGACGGCAGATCACAGGCAGCGCCGGCCATTACAATAGAAATCACACGGCAAGTTACATAAGAGGGATGAGCTCATCGGTGTATTCAGGGGCAGTCAAATCCAATCTCCAGGTCACAGTGAAAGAAAACAGGATTTGATGGGGATTAGGTCGGACCGGGGGAGGGGGGATATACAATAAGATCAGTGACGTTACTGCGGAGCGCTCAATGTGCAGCGACAGCTTCTATTTCTGCTGCATCTGAAGACGCTTTATATTAACAGATCTCTGGAGGACATTTGTAATAACTATTGAGGTGACCCTTAAAGGGGGTGTTGTCGAGAACTTTAATATTACTGACTGATAGGTCATCAATGTCAGATCACCCCCTCCGATCATCTGATTGAAGCAGCGTAGTCCTATGCTTATTCATAAGTTATCTCATTGACTTGTTGAGACAGCTGGCAGTACCATTCGTGACCATAACACAATGTGCGGCGTTTTGGAGCACTGCGATCTGGTTGGTCGGCTCTGCTTATCTGATATTGATGGTCTGCACTAAACAAATTGCATCAAAAATGGAGTAACTAGTGAGTTTTGAAGCCGGATAAGAAATAGGTGTAAAAATTAGGTGTTTACAGCTTCAGCCCTGCACTTGGGAGAACATAGTACCAGTTGTGTCTGGAGACTCCAAACCGCTTCTGATTGTCCTCCACCAACCAAAAGTCTTCCTATGTCCAGGCTCTGATGGCCCAAAAGCCACTATGACAAATAAGAGCGCACCGATAGTATAACTGGTGCATAGTAGGTGGGGACCATGTTATGGATTTTGCATAAGACCCTTGACACTTTTGCCTTTGGTACGATTGAGAATAGTGGTACGAAGCCGCTGAATTTGGTGGGACTGACCGACCATCCATGAATGGAGGTCTCTTGACTCTCCTCTGAGAGATTATGTTGGAGGAAAGAAGCACCAAGCTGGTTGAATTCCAAAGCCCGATCCTTTTGTTCTCAGGGGTGATACGTGGCTACCAGTGATGTCTGGCAGAGAATTACTTGGGAACATGCATGCATGGATGACACGAGCGTGCATGTCTATTGGGTGGTTGGAGGACAAGACTGTCAGCACAATGAGGTTTCTAATCTCTAGTATTTGGTTGCAGCCTTCTTGGCTTGTGTCTTCTGTTTGCCCAGCTCAAATAAACTGTTCGGTAACATTATAAAAATTCCTTCTGATCCGACACATTTCCTTCGGGCCCCTTGACATCAGGGCTTGCGGCAGCTTTTGATTGTTCTCTACCTCCTTTTTGACTTGGGTGGGCTCCAGTAGACTAAACCTTTCCATAGTGCGCAGCGAGGAAAGACCAAAGTTATGCTGCAGAGGAATGGAGGTTCTTGATGAGGTGATGGAAACGTTCTTGCAGATGCTTCCAGTCGATCTATTCCCGGCTCGGGCTGACAATGACTCGGGGGGTCTCTACAGGGGCAACGTGTGACGATTCCAGCCAGAGGCTAATGAGTTTTGTGTTATGGAATAAGTGAATGTTGCGGATCACGGTCCGGGGACAAGTCACTCGATGCTCCTTGATCCCCGGCTTCCACCAACTGCACGTCAAGTCAGGAAAGTGGAGAACGTGCCAAAACGTTACTGCCGTCACGGGGTCTTTAATGTCCTTAAAACAATCCTCTTGTCACCTCTTCTAAGATAAGCAAATATAGAAGTGGGACAGAAATCGAAGGCTGTCGGTGACAGGTGGAAAGATGTCTTATCCAAACATAAAGCGTGGTGGACACATCTACTATGTGTGTAGACTGTAGATCTAATCCATAATGAAGAACACTGGTATCTCTAATAGGATGGCACACGGCAGGAGAAGACGGAGTTTTTTGCTCCCAACAAGAGACCATAAAAGGTCAGTTTACACCCAAAATTGTAACGAGCTGCTTAATAAATGTGGGCTACAGTATGTATCGGACAGAATATGATACCTCTCCACCCCACCTAGGAAAATGTAAAAAAATCCTAGTCCAACCCATTAGGAACATTATTTTAGAGGCAATCTATATGATTATAATCATAAAGCATCTTAAATCCTTCCAAATTAATGGTGTTTTAGATATAGGTGTCCTTAGGAAATTTGGCTTCATCACAGGTTCTACATCTATTGCGATCACGCTGGTATCGGTGGCTGAAACCACCAAGTGTTCACTTTCCCTACAGCACCTCCGTAGAGAAAAGGAAGCATTACAATAAGGTTCTTAGCTCCAAAGCTTTACGTTTTGAACAGTACAAAATGTGGCAAATTTATTAAGAGGCATGTGCATTTTTGGACTGGCATAAGAAGTTCCAAAAATTAGCCCCCCTCCCCATGAGAAAAATGCTGAAACTCTCATTTTGAAATAACATTATTTTAGGGATGTTCTAGGTACTTGAAGGTTCAGAAATCCTTTAACGTGCTGCAGGTTGGTGGAGGTCTGGGTCCTGAGACCCCCGTCGATTGCTGAAAGACTGCTCCAAGTGCTCACGTAAGCACCCTTAAGTGTTCATCTCCTGCATCTTATCCTCCCATCTCCTCCTATCTTATTGGGATCGGTGAGGGTCCCAGTAATTGGGAAGTTATACCCTATCTTATTGGGATCGGTGAGGGTCCCAGTAATTGGGAAGTTATACCCTATCTTATCGGGATCGGTGAGGGTCCCAGTAATTGGGAAGTTATACCCTATCTTATCGGGATCGGTGAGGGTCCCAGTAATTGGGAAGTTATACCCTATCTTATCGGGATCGGTGAGGGTCCCAGTAATTGGGAAGTTATACCCTATCTTATCGGGATCGGTGAGGGTCCCAGTAATTGGGAAGTTATACCCTATCTTATCGGGATCGGTGAGGGTCCCAGTAATTGGGAAGTTATACCCTATCTTATCGGGATCGGTGAGGGTCCCAGTAATTGGGAAGTTATACCCTATCTTATCGGGATCGGTGAGGGTCCCAGTAATTGGGAAGTTATACCCTATCTTATCGGGATCGGTGAGGGTCCCAGTAATTGGGAAGTTATACCCTATCTTATCGGGATCGGTGAGGGTCCCAGTAATTGGGAAGTTATACCCTATCTTATCGGGATCGGTGAGGGTCCCAGTAATTGGGAAGTTATACCCTATCTTATCGGGATCGGTGAGGGTCCCAGTAATTGGGAAGTTATACCCTATCTTATCGGGATCGGTGAGGGTCCCAGTAATTGGGAAGTTATACCCTATCTTATCGGGATCGGTGAGGGTCCCAGTAATTGGGAAGTTATACCCTATCTTATCGGGATCGGTGAGGGTCCCAGTAATTGGGAAGTTATACCCTATCTTATCGGGATCGGTGAGGGTCCCAGTAATTGGGAAGTTATACCCTATCTTATCGGGATCGGTGAGGGTCCCAGTAATTGGGAAGTTATACCCTATCTTATCGGGATCGGTGAGAGTCCCAGTAATTGGGAAGTTATACCCTATCTTATCGGGATCGGTGAGAGTCCCAGTAATTGGGAAGTTATACCCTATCTTATCAGGATCGGTGAGGGTCCCAGTAATTGGGAAGTTATACCCTATCTTAAAGAACATCAAAACTTGGCACAAACCCTTTAAGCCTGTACACCACTCTGTGCATACATTTATAAAGGAGGTGAGCTTTCTGCATCCGGAGCTGCGCGCTTCAGAGCAGTCTTTTAAGCAATTGGTGGAACAAGTTTCGCCACTAATCTGCGGCATGTTTAAAAGGGGAATAAGGCATCCAAAATTATCTTAAATGATTGTAAGACTTTACATTTAAAGGCATTTTCCACTCTTTGCACCCCCTAAAATTAGTCTGAATACAGGTAAGAACACGAAGTGATCAGGTGCAATTTGTGAGGGAAACCACCAGTAAGTGTTCAGTTTCCCTATAGCACCTCCGCAGGGAAAAGAAAGCATTGCGCTGAAATTATTAAGGACCCCCTTTAGGAACGGATTTAAAAATATATTTTCCAAACTGGACAGGATACATTTTAATACTTTGGATAAAACTAATTATCTATCCTTAGAATTAAGAAACTCTGAATGACGGCAGATTACATCGTAAAAATATTTTGACCAGGAAAATTATAAATCCAGACTTAGAATCTCGACTTTCCGAGGCCGCTGTTTCCAATCAGTCTGTTTTGTAATAGGAAAATCATAACAAAATGTGACACTGATCAATATTCCAGGCAGCCGCGGGGGTTGAACACATTTGCAGCTGCTGATTTTCTCATCGGCATGCTGAGAGCCTCGGCTGAGCTGGACTGGCTACAGAAGAGCTTGGCTGGAAGTTCCCTCCGGCTCTGCCAGCAGTTATGCAACTGTTGTTATTAAAGGACTTAGAAGAGAAACACTGAAATCACCGAGGCTCTGCAGCAGCCATCTGACGCCGGCAGACGCCCAGCTGCTGCGAGATGACCCGGGAGAGGTTCATTGACTTCTACAATAGAGTGTACCGAGCATGCTCTGTGACCTATGCCATCGTGAGGAGGTGAGCTGTGCCATCACAAATTGTGAATGGTGGATCCTGTGCTATCTACTGTATATAGAGGTGCTATCAGTCATTGTACAGGAGGAGGTGGTGAGCTGCGACATCCCCTATAGTGAATGGTGGATTCTGTGTAATCTACTGTATATAGAGGTGTTATCAGTCATTGTACAGGAGGAGGAGGTGAGCTGTGGCATCACCTATTGTGAATGGTGGATCCTGTGTTATCTACTGTATATAGAGGTGTTATCAGTCATTGTACAGGAGGAGGAGGAGGAGAGCTGTGACATCACCAATTGTGAATGGTGGATCCTGTGTTATCTACTGTATATAGAGGTGTTATCAGTCATTGTACAGGAGGAGGAGGAGAGCTGTGACATCCCCTGTTGTGAATGATGGATCCAGTCTTATCTGCTGTATATAGAGGTGTTATCAGTCATTGTACAGGAGGAGGAAGCGGTGAGCTGTGACATTATATATTGTGAATGGTGGATCCAGTTTTATCTACTGTATATAGAGGTGTTATCAGTCATTGAACAGGAGGAGGAGGAGGAGAGCTGTGACATCACCTATTGTGAATGATGGATCCTGTGTGATCTACACAGAGGTACTCCTATCACTATAATCCTGTCTGTGATGATAATGAGACTAGTGATAAGTTATCTCTACAGTACGGGAAACCTATTCTTTTTCATATAGATGCCGCTGCTCTGTTGGGGCAGGATATGCTCATGGCTATCAGTATATAATCTCTTTGGTTTGCAGACGGCGCAGTCAGGGTAGGGCCGGTGTGGTGTCGCCTGTTGACAATGCATTTCCATATTCCAGCTTCCTTCCCACATGGCGGCCCACGGCTGCTACATTCCAGGCTTCATGCCTGCTTGTTGTGACTGCACAGTGTGTACGCAGCCGAGGCCTCGGGCAGGTTGGAACAAACACTATGCAACAACAAGAGATGAATGAATTGAGGCCTGAGCACAGGTATCGCTGGATGCTAAATGCTGCCGCGCAATTCTCCGCAGAGAACACCTGCAGAGCGTCAGGGAAAACAGATGATTGCACTTACTGGAAATAAAAGTCCCATCAATTAGAAGACACTCGGCTGCAGGCAGAGACCGGCGTAATGTCACCATCGAAAGGGGCGAAAATAAAAAAGATCAACGATGTAAAGGTTGAACCACGGACCCTACAAACACATGGACCCCTGTACATTCTCATCATCATCATCCACTTCTGGTCATCATGGAGACTACTGGAAAAAGGGGAGAACTCCAGGACTCGAGGAATTGTTGGCAATTTTCCTGTGTGCAGAAAAAAACTCCCACAAGACAGCACCCGCTGCCTATGAAAGTCTACGCTGCGGGATAAGAGGAGTTTATTGGCAGAGACAGTGGTAACAAAAGGTTGCCCCCCTCTCTGCTCCAGAGCGCCCCCTGTCGGCCATCTCTGGAGCATCCTTCACTGATTCCCCTCCGGTCTTGGTTGCAGGACTAGTTCTTATGGAAGAAAGACCTGATGCAGGTTTGGCTGTAGCACTTGGGAAAGACCCCCTTTATCCTTAGGATAGCTCATCAACTTCAGATTGGGGGGCACCCAGTGTCAGACAGCCCCTCCAATCAGCTGTGACGGAATGTGAGGAGCCAGAACAGCACAGATCCGTACACCATGTCATGGCCTTTACAGATCAGCCCCTATTAAAGTGTATGGGAGCTGATTTGCAGTACCAGAGAACGGCCACCCCGCTGTGAACGGCGCTGTGCTATTCTGGTTCCTTACACTGTGCACTTCTGGCGGCCATGGCACCTACAAAGAGCTGATCGCTGAAGGTGCCGGCCAGGTGTCGGATCACCACCAATCTCATCTTACAAACCTATCTTATCCATATCATAGTCTTCTTCAGCTCCACCAAATACAATACACAGTAAGCTCCTCAGCTCCCCCTGGTGGTGACTGCAGGCAGCCATAATATTGGCATTTATTTTAACTCCATCTCCAATAAAAGTTACCGAAAAAACAATACAGAGTTAAAAGACGAGTCCTGAGAGATCCATCCCTTTAAAAGCAATGATTGCTGATTGTCTGCAGGTATTACTATAATTCCTGGCCTCGAGCCCGTTGAATAATGTGATTACACGCTCACCATATGTTTTCGGTTTATATTTCCTGACATCTGCGCTGACCCGTCCGGCGCGGTGCTGTGTAATCAATGTCCTAATACGCAGGGACCGGGCCCTTTATATCGGTAATTCATCCAGCGGAGCCTGGCGCTACGTGATTGGGATTGCTGGGTCCCATAATACGTTACACAAATGTGGCCGCCGCGTGATTCCGGCTCATGAAGCTGTTTTCTATTTGGATGTGACATAATCAGGATCCAGTGATGGCGACTGCTCAAGAAATGATTCCTGTAAACATGAGGAGACGGAGGCGGCCGCCGGGAGCCATTTATAAAGAAAGCAGACGTTGTTTACAAGAGCGGGAAACTCGAGGTAAATCTGCGGCTTGTCGAAGTGAACGTGATATCGGACGCGCACGGGGCGGCGATGTACATAGCAGCGGACAGCAGAACCGCGCACGGGGCGGCGTTGTACAGAGCGGCGGACATTAGAAAAGCGCACGGGGCGGCGATGTACAGAGCGGTGGACAGCAGAACTGCGCAAGGGGCGGCGATGTACAGAGCGGCGGACAGCAGAACCGCGCACGGGGCGGCGATGTTCAGAGCGGGGGACAGCAGAACCGCGCACGGGGCGGCGATGTACAGAGCGGTGGACAGCAGAACCGCGCAAGGGGCGGCGATGTACAGAGCAGCGGACAGCAGAACCGCGCACGGGGCGGTGATGTACAGAGCAGTGGACAGCAGAAATGCGCACTGGGCGGCGATGTACAGAGCGGCGGACAGCAGAACCGCACATAGGGCGGCGATATACAGAGCGGCGGACAGCAGAACCACGCAAGGGGCGGCGATGTACAGAGTGGCGGACAGCAGAACCGCGCACGGGGCGGCGATGTACAGAGCGGCGGACAGCAGAACCACACATAGGGCGGCGATGTACAGAGCAGCAGACAGCAGAACCACGCACGGGGCGGCGATGTACAGAGTGGCGGACAGCAGAACCGCGCACGGGGCGGCGATGTACAGAGCGGCGGACAGCAGAACCACACATAGGGCGGCGATGTACAGAGCAGCAGACAGCAGAACCACGCACGGGGCGGCGATGTACAGAGCGGCGGACAGCAGAACCGCACATAGGGCGGCGATGTACAGAGCAGCAGACAGCAGAACCACGCACGGGGCGGTGATGTACAGAGCGGCGGACAGCAGAACCGCGCAAGGGGCGGCGATGTACAGAGCGGCGGACAGCAGAACCGAGCACGGGGCGGTGAAGTACAGAGCGGCGGACAGCAGAACCGCGCACGGGGCGGCAATGTACAGAGCGGCAGACAGCAGTACCGGGCACGGGGTGGCGATGTCCAGAGCGGCGGATAGCAGAACCGCGCACGGGGTGGCGATGTCCAGAGCGGCGGATAGCAGAACCGCGCACGGGGCGGCGATGTGCAGAGCAGCGGACAGCAAAACCACGCACGGGGAGGCAATGTACAGAGCGGTGGACAGCAGAACCGCTCACGGGTTACCTGGATTCGCCGCGGATCTGCTGTTCGTACGGGTTCTATATTTTTTATCTGCTCTTGAAATGAAAGCTCAGCAATTCATGGAAAACTATGTGCACTTTGGCCGCTCAGTCCTTTCTGCGCTGCGCTTTACTATCGACTCAACCTAACGGTTCATGCATATGGCCGATTTACCATTGTGCAGAACAGTGACAGACGCCCATATACATATATATATTGTCCAGATTGTGCTTCAATTACTCGTAGGTAACCTGCAATACCTGACCCAGCCTATGGACAGGGGTGGCGCTGTTTCTGAAAGACAGCAGACATCTTTTCTAATCCCTTTAATTTCCTGGGGTAGTAGAGGGGCAAAAGGAAATAATTATCTCTGGTGCTGGATCCATTTTTCCAGTAGGAGTAGTGGGGGCATCACGTCTATACTAACCCTCCACCCCCCTCCCCGATTTATCAGAGATCCTGGGCCTCCGATGATCATGTACCACTGTTATCTTTTTACGTGGCAGAGTTGCTTTTGTGGCCCCCCGGAGCCGCAGCTGCTATCCCTGCACCCCCTGTAGCTACGTCCCCGCTTACCATCCGATCTCTAGCCTTGGTCTCAAACCCAAAAGATCGCAGTCAAGCTTCTCAAAATGAACGATTCACGCCAGTCTTAATGCCAGTCTCGTACAGCAGGTGGCCATAAGTGCTGCCGAGCAAGTACAACCAGTAATGGGGGTGCATGTCCTAATCAGCGCTGTGGCCCCGCACTAATCATGAAGCGATATCCTGTGACTTCAGAAGATAGAAATACCCCTGTGACTCTATGGCTGACTCTCCAGCACAGTGCTGGAGAGGAGCGTACGCTTCTAGGTGACAGTAAGCCTATGTGCTCTCCTTGTTGCGATGGAGTCCGACCTTGCACAAGTCTTTTTTTTTTTTTTTTTATGAAAATGCCTTTTTTTTTCCAGATGTACGGAAATAAGGAATATCCGTCCTGCCGTACGATAAGTTACACTCAGCTCTTCGATGACACGAAGGTCAGGAAGTCACGTATGTATTTGATGAAGGGCGCCCTGCGGCCGTCTTACGACATCTGGTTCAGATTTAGGAAATCTCCCGCAGAATTCATATATTTGTTGTGGGTTTATTTGTCCGCAGAGGTTAACGCAGATCACATGCCGAGATACGAGGCGGTCTCCGCCAAACAGTGCAATGTATTAATGCCGCTAACTCACAACTTCCTATTGAAAACAAGGCCTGGAGATGGGATGGACACTTCTCCTGGTTCAGATCCTTCATTCACCTCCCGTGCCCTGTAGATCGTCTCGCTCCCCCTCCGGCACGAGGTGTAGAGAGTCACGGAGCGTCCATAGCCGCCGTACCCTTAGAAGTGTCCGATAGGTGGGCAACCAGCAACCATACAGATGATCGAAATGTGCCGTTCAACCGTTGGCAACGGGAACAACTGATCGGCGGCGCTGCCGGGTGTCGCACCCCAGAACTATCTATTCTGGCTCGGCCATGTGCTGGGGTCTTGATGAAGTTTTGGACTCAGTCTATGAATCTTTATGGTGGAAAGTCTGGAGAAGCTAAGCTTTGCTTCACCCCCTTTTTTGCTGCAGCTGGGGCCTCCGTTCTCCCTCCCGGGGGTCCTGCCCCATCCATCGTCCAGACTCTGACTCATTTCCTATAGAAGAAACTCTGGAATTACAGCAGTCTGACACCTGCGCCCGCTCTACAGTAACTGAGACCTTCTGTGTTCTTTCAATTGTCTGTTTCAGGTTTCCACCCTGGAGACGTCGTATCTGGGCCGGAGCTCAGGACGTGGAGGGTAATTCTTATTAAAGGATCTGCTCGTCCCAGAATTGCTACGATTGTCGTCGACCTCAATGATTCATGTGGCAGCTGTCGGAGCGGCTCACCCCATATCAAAATTAGGATCCTTGCTGTAGTTCACCTCATTATACACCCCTCTCCAAAAGGAGACAAGAATTAAAGGGGTTGTCTCATGGCCTACAACCTCTATTATAAGGGTGATCAACTGATCGCCAACTCCAGCTGCAGTTAGCTGCTTACTTTCCCTGCAGCGGCCACTACAGGGGAAATGGAGTATTACACGTGGTCATTCTACTGAATGTGGTATAAGGATGACCTGAGTCTGCCATAGTGAGAGTCGTTGTTCTTCACTCTGGGCCAAGGAGGGGTCCGGAGATGAAGACCCCCACTGTGATGTCTGTACCATATTTCAATCTAGGCTTTTCCTTACTAATTATTTACCATGTATGAGTATTAGTACTACACAAGGAGAGCTGGCAATCCCCCCAGCAGGAAGAAATTAAGGGATAACCCAGCCCCCCACCACAACGCCATTCTCGCTCCCCTCCCATCTGCTTCTTGTTACTCCTTTCAGTCCACTTTGTGTTCACAAAACCCTCATCATGGAGAGAATGCAAACCAGTCCTCAGAGCCTCCGCGGCAGTCAGGTCCACGCTCAATAAGTGACTGAATTCATGAGGTGCGGATGTCAGGTCCATATACACCCGGCCGCATGTATAGATCCATCTATCCATACCATCCCCTTTAAACAATCCAAAGAACCCCCTTTCTGGCTTCGGTCGAGTAATTAGATCCCTGCAGATACGTTTGGTATGTACAGCAGTTTACCCCACCGTACATGCTGAACTTAGGAACAAAGGCTTAAAGGGGTTCTCTAAAATTAGAATAAAAAAGACTCTGCATTTTTTTCCAGAAACAGCTCCACCTTTGGCCACAGGCTATTTCTGGTATTACAGCTCAAAGTTAATCTTTTGTGCAAAACGAAAAGTAGTGTAGCTCACTGATTGGCCTGCGTATTCCTCCGCAGAGATGTTTTATACTTCATATATATACATATATATACACACACACACATATACATATATATATATATATATATATATATATATATATATATATATATATATATATATATATATATATATATATATATATATATATATATATACACACATATATATATATATATATATATATATATATATATATATATATATATATATATACACACATATACATATATTATACATACATACATACATATATATATATATTTATTACAGTACAGACCAAAAGTTTGGACACACCTTCTCATTTAAAGATTTTTCTGTATTTTCATGACTATGAAAATTGTACATTCACACTGAAGGCATCAAAACTATGAATTAACACATGTGGAATTATATACAAAAAAGTGTGAAACAACTGAAAATATGTCTTATATTCTAGGTTCTTCAAAGTAGCCACCTTTTGGTTTGATGACTGCTTTGCACACTCTTGGCATTCTCTTGATGAGCTTTAAGAGGTAGTCACCAGAAATGGTTTTCACTTCACAGGTGTGCCCTGTCAGGTTTAATAAGTGGGATTTCTTGCCTTATAAATGGGGTTGGGACCATCAGTTGTGTTGTGCAGAAGTCAGGTGGATACACAGCTGATAGTCCTACTGAATAGACTGTTAGCATTTTTATTATGGCAAGAAAAAAGCAGCTAAGTAAAGAAAAACGAGTGGCCATCAGTACTTTAAGAAATGAAGGTCAGTCAGTCTGAAAAATTGGACAAACTTTGAAAGTGTCCCCAAGTGCAGTTGCAAAAACCATCAAGCGCTACAAAGAAACTGGCCCACATGAGGACTGCCCCAGGAAAGGAAGACCAAGAGTCACCTCTGCTTCTGAGGATAAGTTTATCCGAGTCACCAGCCTCAGAAATCGCAGGTTAACAGCAGCTCAGATTAGAGACCAGGTCAATGCTACACAGAGTTCTAGCAGCAGACACATCTCTACAACAACTGTTAAGAGGAGACTTTGTGCAGCAGGCCTTCATGGTAAAATAGCTGCTAGGAAACCACTGCTAAGGACAGGCAACAAGCAGAAGAGACTTGTTTGGGCTAAAGAACACAAGGAATGGACATTAGACCAGTGGAAATCTGTGCTTTGGTCTAATGAGTCCAAATTTGAGATCTTTGTGCGACGCAGAAAAGGTGAACGGATGGACTCTACATGCCTTGTTCCCACCGTGAAGCATGGAGGAGGAGGAGGTGTGATGGTGTGGGGCTGCTTTGCTGGTGACACTGTTGGGGATTTATTCAAAATTGAAGGCATACTGAACCAGCATGGCTACCACAGCATCTTGCAGCGGCATGCTATTCCATCCGGTTTGCGTTTAGTTGGACCATCATTTATTTTTCAACAGGACAATGACCCCCCAAACACACCTCCAGACTGTGTAAGGGCTATTTGACCAAGAAGGAGAGTGATGGGGTGCTACACCAGATGACCCGGCCTCCACAGTCACCAGACCTGAACCCAATCGAGATGGTTTGGGGTGAGCTGGACCGCAGAGTGAAGGCAAAAGGGCCAACAAGTGCTAAGCATCTCTGGGAACTCCTTCAAGATTGTTGGAAGACCATTTCCGGTGACTACCTCTTGAAGCTCATCAAGAGAATGCCAAGAGTGTGCAAAGCAGTCATCAAAGCAAAAGGTGGCTACTTTGAAGAACCTAGACTATAAGACATATTTTCAGTTGTTTCACACTTTTTTGTTAAGTATATAATTCCACATGTGGTAATTCATAGTTTTGATGCTTTCAGTGTGAATGTACAATTTTCATAGTCATGAAAATACAGAAAAATCTATAAATGAGAAGGTGTGTCCAAACTTTTGGTCTGTACTGTATATATACGCTGTATATATACGGTGTATATAAGACACGGTGATTGGAACCAAAGATCTCAAATTTGGACTCATCAGACCAAAGCACAGATTTCCACTGGTCTAATGTCCATTCCTTGTGTTCTTTAGCCCAAACCAGTCTCTTCTGCTTGTTGCCTGTCCTTAGCAGTGGGTTCCTAGCTGCTATTTTACCATGAAGGCCTGCTGCACAAAGTCTCCTCTTAACAGTTGTTGAAGAGATGTGTCTGCTGCTAGAACTCTGTGTGGCATTGACCTGGTCTCAAATCTGAGCTGCTGTTAACCTGCTATTTCTGAGGCTGGTGACTCGGATAAACTTATCCTCAGAAGCAGAGGTGACTCTTGGTCTTCCTTTCCTGGGGTGGTCCTCATGTGAGCCAGTTTCTTTGTAGCGCTTGATGGTTTTTGCAACTGCACTTGGGGACACTTTCAAAGTTTTCCCAATTTTTCGGACTGACTGACCTTCATTTCTTAAAGTAATGATGGCCACTCGTTTTTCTTTACTTAGCTGCTTTTTTCTTGCCATAATACAAATTCTAACAGTCTATTCAGTAGGACTATCAGATGTATCCAACAGAGTTCTGCACAACACAACTGATGGTCCCAACCCCATTTATAAGGCAAGAAATCCCACTTATTAAACCTGACAGGGCACACCTGTGAAGTGAAAACCATTTCCGGTGACTACCTCTTAAAGCTCATCAAGAGAATGCCAAGAGTGTGCAAAGCAGTCATCAAACCAAAAGGTGGCTACTTTGAAGAAGCTAGAATATAAGACATATTTTCAGTTGTTTCACACTTTTTTGTTAAGTATATAATTCCACATGTGGTAATTCATAGTTTTGATGCCTTCAGTGTGAATGTACAATTTTCATAGTCATGAAAATACAGAAAAATCTTTAAATGAGAATGTGTGTCCAAACTTCTGCATATAACTGGTTTTGCTGTTCCACTTAGTCAGTCAGCTGGGGGAAGCTGACCAGACTGGATGTGTCTTGGAGCTATAGAGAGAGACAGGCCACCATCCCTCTCTGAGAAGAGTCTGCAGAGGCCATGTGCAGAGAACAGCAAGTATCACTGATTGCTGCGGACAATAGCTGTTTTGTTTGACCGAGCTGCGACTAGCTCAGCCGTGTGAGAGTAGCCAGGGTATGTTCTGTATAGTTAGTGCCTGGACAAGGCCGGCATTTATGCTTTATGAGTATGTTTTGGTGATGTCCAACCTGTGGAAAGCAATAAAAACTGCACATGTTTGGACAAAAACTGCATTGCCTGTGCGAACGCTACCTAAAGCCTAATGTCTACCGGAGAGAGAATCCCTACAATGTATGTATATATATGTATATATTCCTCAGCTTTAAAATTGCAACAATATGAAGGAAAAATTGTGGAATTCTGGAAATCACAGAATGGAGACGTGTTAATCCGCAAATAATGAGAAAATGAGTACCACAGGCAAAAACCCCTCCACGTACAACCTCGGCTGCTATCAATGAGGTTATTAATGGTTGCGGGTGCTACTGTTAGTAGCCTGCGTGGCCTATATGTGTTCCCATGGCTTCAGCGTCTCTGGCCTTGTCTCCCATCTGGGACATTACACAGGAGCTGCCAGCAGCGGATCTTGATGATTTGACCAAGTGCATTCAGAACCTTCCTCAGACGACCATTAATAACCTCACTGATAGCAGCCAGATGTAAGTGCCGGGATTTATTATACTAAAGACTGAATAATTCAAGATGTTCTAAAAATGTTGTTCCCATTTCTCTGTCATTTGCAGATCAGTGACGTCTCCATCATGTGATTTCCAGAATCCCATGACTTTTCCTTCTTGGTGTTGCAATTTCAATGTTGAGGAGTGAAGATTATTTGGCTCGTTCTTTATTTTCCTGTTTGGGCCGCGCTTTATTTTTGGATTATTCTACGTTTTGATTTATTCACCAACGGATTCCTAATTGGAAGCAGGTTTTCCAAGGAGACAATGGAGCAGAATGTTACAGCCTCTCAGGTCTGATGGCGGAGTGCGGCTTTACACAAGGGGTTAACATCCTACCTTGCTGCTTGGTCACCGGCGTCCTCCATGTTGTGGACAGGACGAGTCCAGGAGGCGCACTGCCAATAATGGGGTCTCTTTGAGTTAGTGGGGTCGCTTTTCCAGGCTGTGTCGATGGTTTTTCTGCTTCTTGAGCTTTTTCAGGATCTATGGGTAGACGGAAAGTTTTCGATCATTTATTAAT
The DNA here is from genome assembly GCF_046119375.1 of Phyllobates terribilis. Classification (NCBI taxonomy): domain Eukaryota; kingdom Metazoa; phylum Chordata; class Amphibia; order Anura; family Dendrobatidae; genus Phyllobates; species Phyllobates terribilis. Next base: position 364,278,176 of record NW_027362768.1, read on the forward strand.
GTATGGATGGAATGAGATAGTTTAGAGAAAAGGAAAATATCATGGACTTATCAATTTGGAAAATAAATTAAAAAAATGGGAGAATGGAGCAGTTGCCCATAGCAACAGTTCAAATTAGCACCCGAATGCACCCTCCAATGTATGCTCTATAAGACAACTAACAGGGGCTCTGTACTTACCAACAAATAAGCCCACCTCCTGGACCAGGACATGCTGCCCACTCTTGGCTGTGGTTTATTATTTCAGATTTTTATAGATTTGACGTTTTGGCTCCACTTTGCACATTTAAAGGGGATCAGTCATCAGGTCAAAAGTGTTTAATTTTTTTAGCTTATTTTATTCCCCCTGCTCCCCTGAGTATTCCGGTCTTTGTTTTTTAAAAATCGGACATATGGTTCCAGAAATATGGGGCTTTTTATTCAGTGCTACCTTATAGGAAGGGGTGTGGCTCACAGGGTAATTATGCAGAGCAGGCTAAATACACGCCCCCTAACCATCCTGTGAGCCACACCTCCTTAGTAAAGACCTTGAAAATTAGCCCTGAATAAAAAGACCCTTATCTCTGGAACCGTATAGCGGATTTACAAAAAATAAAAACCAGAATACTCAGTGAAGCAACGGGGATAAAATAAGCTAAAATACTAAACACTTTTGACCTGATGACAGGTTCCCTTTAAATGTGCAACGTAGAGCCTAAAGGGGGGCAGTGGGAATAAAATAAGAGCAGAAACTGACTGCTTTGAACCGTGTGACAAGTCCTCTCTAAACAGCGCTGCTATTCCTGTTTGTCATTATCTCTACGTGTTTGATGAAGGGACTGAGCCACCAAACACCTTTGGGATTTTTAATAAACTAACGTTTGCTGGTGTATTATTGGCAATTTAATTTTACTTTTGGATGTGCGCTCCACATATAGTGGTACATTTTTTGGTCACATCTTTTGCCTGTCCACTGGAATGAAAACACTGATTGGAGGCGTCTAGGACTTCTGCTGCTCCAAATCTGAGAGAGTCGTGCCTCCAGCACAAACGAGAGAAAACATAACCTCATTCTTAAAGATTCATGCAAATAAGACATAAAATAAGGAAATGATAAAGCTTGTCATAAATCATATTGACATCTGTTATAAGCTCAACAGACAATGAAATCCTGTATAATAGGGAATGCGTCATCATTCAGCTATTGTTTTAAATCAAGGCTTGCAATTTTCATACTGACCACTAGACTTGTGCATCCTGTTCTATACAGAAGACTTTTCAGCAATTTCATGATCATCACAGACATAATCACAATGACTGATAACACCTCTATATACAGTAGATAACACAGGATCCACCATTCACAATAGGTAATGTCACAGATCACCCCCTCCCCCTCCTGTTCAATGACTGATAACACCTCTATATACAGTAGATAATGCAGGATCCACCATTCACAATAGATGTCACAGCTCACCTCCTCCTGTACAATGACTGATAATACCTCTATATATAGTAGATAACAGAGGATCCACCATTCACAATAGATGTCATAGCTCACCTCCTCCTCCTGTACAGTGACTGATAATACCTCTATATATAGTAGATAACACAGGATCCACCATTCACAATAGATGATGTCACAGCTCACCTCCTCCTGTACAGTGACTGATAACACCTCTATATACAGTAGATAACAGGAGCCATCATTCACAATAGGTGAGGTCACAGCTCACCTCCTCCTCCTGTACAATGACTGATAATACCTCTATATACAGTAGATAACAGGAGCCATCATTCACAATAGATGATGTCACAGCTCACCTCCTCCTGTACAGTGACTGATAACACCTCTATATACAGTAGATAACAGGATCCATCATGCACAATGGGTGATGTCACAGCTCACCTCCTCCTCCTGTACAATGACTGATAACACCTCTATATACAGTAGATAACAGGAGCCATCATTCACAATAGATGATGTCACAGCTCACCTCCTCCTGTACAGTGACTGATAATACCTCTATATACAGTAGATAACAGGAGCCATCATTCAAAATAGATGATGTCACAGCTCACCTCTTCCTCCTGTACAATGACTGATAACACCTCTATATACAGTAGATAACAGGAGCCATCATTCACAATAGATGATGTCACAGCTCACCTCCTCCTGTACAGTGACTGATAATACCTCTATATACAGTAGATAACAGGAGCCATCATTCACAATGGGTGATGTCACAGCTCACCTCCTCTTCGTCCTGTACAATGACTGATAACACCTTTATATACAGTAGATAACACTGGATCCACCATTAACAATAGACAATGTCACAGCTCACCTCCACCTCCTCCCGTACAATGACTGATAACACCTCTATATACAGTAGATAACATAGGATCCACCATTCACAATAAGCGATGTCACAGCTCACCTCCTCCTCACCCTGCTTATGTCCATGTGTTCAGCAGGAAGTCGGAGTCTAATATTAGGTGTAGTGGCCAGTGTGAACATTGCTAAATTTACGAAACTGAAATATGAAAAATTAAAACAAAAGTATAAGAAATTTGTAAAAATATATATTTAACATAAAAATTTAATTTAAACACTAGGTCATTTTCTGATGACACATTCCTTGAGATGGGTCATTTGTAATCAAAGGGAGTTGTCCAGAATGGCAATGATTCCAGAAACAGCGCCACACCCGTTCATATGTTGCGCATGGTATTGCAACCTGGCCTCATGGAAGTGAATGGTGTTGCAGTACTACGCACAACCTGCAGACAGGTGTGGCGCTGTTTTTGTAATTCTGGACACCCCCTTTTGATTAACGCAATGATAAATGTTCATATATCTACTCACTTTTTCCAAACACTTGCATTGCTGGCGTCGGTGTTCCATTAGATTGTGAAGACGTCATCATCGCGTCTTGTAGATGGTTCTTCTGAGAAGAGACTGAACCTCCGCCAATGATTAATATCCTCTCGGTTTCGGTTCTTGCTTTTGCCTCCATTGTTACGTGATCTCCCGTATCCATAGTCGCCTGTAGAAGGTCACTCTCCATAATATAGGGAGGTAACGTGGGCAGAGGTGTCGCAGGTTCAGACTCGTTAGAAGAATCTGTAGAAAGTTCTATGTCATCCACTTGAATGACCGCATCCACCATTTCTTTGGATTGTGCAAATGGAGACAAAAACTGGTCGTCTGAATCATTTCCAAGGGTTATAGACTCCTCAAAGACCGTGTTACCATCCTTCCGATAATGGACACCATCTTCAGGAGGAAACTCATTGTCAGCAGACATGACTTCATTGCTTTCCAGCCTGGTGTCTTGCAGAGTGAAATATCCATCCGTGGTTCGGAAAGCCGCCTGGTATCTCCCGGTAGGTTGCACTCCATGGACCTTCGGGATTTTATTGTCATCAAGAAAGTTGTCCTCAATTATGACCTTCAGGCCTTGAGGCGTCGTAGGGTTATCGTGAGGTTTCGTGATGTTTTTCAGAAGCTCTTCAGCCACCTCTTCAACTCCGCTTTCTATTTGAAGTTTTTGTATTGGAGTAAAAGGCCCATCATCTCCCACTCTTGAAGTTGGAGTTATGATGGTGGAAACAGTTGGGCGGATTGTGGTCAACGTTTCCATGTCGTTTTCTTGCAAATGATTTGTTTCCACATCGTTCTCCAGATGTCTGACCATTTGAGAAGGTCTCAGGTGTCTCATGTCCCCCTTGTTAGGAACGTTGTTTCCAGTCTTGTTTTTCTTCTCAACTTCTGAGATTTTGGATGGTGTCTGTCCAAGTTCTTCTGAAGTGGTCACCACAGAACCCGATGGGGACATCTGGCCCATTATATTGTATGTTTGCGAATCTTCGTTTTTTTTATTATTATTATACAGAAATTCATTTGAGATCTCTACATTTTCTGTTGACCTCATTGGCTCAGATATCATCTCGGAAGGTTTGGTGAGGACCAGATGTTCCTTATTTTTTGGAGTCCAAGAGGGAATATTTGAGATCTCAACCTCCGGTGATTCTAAACTCCACATTGAAGTTTCCTCGGAGTGGTTCCTCAATGAATTGTCCCTTTTCAGTTCATACTTGGGTTGCTCATTAGTGATTTCGACACTAAATAAGGAAGTTGAAGACTCGATGGCTGCCAAGGTGGCCAGAAATACAATCGCGGCACGCTGTAGACAAGCAGCCATCTTCATGTTCCTTTCGGTGTGGATTTTATCTCATTTGTCTACCATCTGACTGTGGCTGGCTCCACGTATACTGATACACCCAGGAGACCTGTCACACAAAAGAAATGCAAAGGTGAATATTTATAGCAAAGCTAATGCCGGCACTGAACAGTGAGTCAAGTTCATGCAAGCAAGTGAGGAGGAAACGCTCCACACATTCAGGATTTATTGAGGATTTTAATGCGGACTCCATTCGGCAACCAATGTGAGTGGATGGTAATTTTGTAACCCTGTTCACATGCACTGGATAAAACAGTTCAGATTTTTGACTGCATGTGTTACATGCACATTTTGCATTTGTTTTTCTACCTTGAAAACTGCGACGTCTGCTGTGAAATGTTGCAGGTTTTCTCACCACTATTATACAGTATATGGGTCCTATATACTATTGACCCATGACACCTTATACCCTGGCAATCTATGGACAGTTAGGTGGTGGGACCTGGTATAGTTTTTACACTGGAGCCGCAAGTTTTCAACCAGAAATCGTTTCAGGAAATCTCCTTTTTTTGGAAAGTTTTTTTGAGGAGTTTTTAGTTTCCTGAAATGTCTCTTGAAACTTTTTTTGAAGAGTTTTTTTCATGGTGTTTTTTGCAGTCTTGTGATTGGACAGTATCTAGTTTGGAACAATTACCTTTGGGATCTGCTTTAAACAAGTTTTTTTCCCCACCATGGAGCTTTTCAAAACCTCTTCAGGTGGAAAACAAAAAATGTAAAAAAACTTCTCATATGAACAAAGTGGATTTGCAATAGAAGACTGCTTTGGGGTATGTGCACACAGGATTTTTCAAGGAGATTTTGGAGCAGAAACTCCTACTTTTTTGAAGAAGAAGATTAGAAGTTTCCTCTTAGTTTCTGCTCTTAAAACGCCTTGAAATATTCCTGTGCGCATAAGTAGTAAGCGGAAACTCTCCAAATCCTCCTCAAAAACATGGAGATTCTGTTCACTTTCTGCCTTGAAAACACTGCTAAAAGACACAGTTTGAACATAGCCTTAAGAAATTTTGAAGCAGTTTTTGAGGAGGATTTTTTGGTGAGTTTCCAGTCAAAAAACTCCTGAATAAAAACATGTGAGAATATAGCCCAATAAAAAAGTTAAACAATTAAAAAACCACAATTATTATTACTATTATTATTCTATATCTGGGCATAAAGGTTGAGGATTCTCTAGCATTATTAAATACCATGTAATGCCTCTCCTCTCCTTCGGAGGCACTGCTGCGGAGCTGAACACTTACGGCCAGGTTCCTTCACAGATCACAGCTGATCTCCGGGGGTCCGGGCAGCAGGACACATGTTATCTAAGACTTCTCTAAGAAACAAATATTATTGAATGAGCGCAGCCCCTTTCTCCAATACCGGGAATCCTTTCAGCATGACTGACGCTCGGCGTCTTATTCACATTCATCCTCTGAACTATTTTTGTAATCTGATTTTTTTCCTGTGATGAGAAATTCTCAGAGGATTAAATTTCTCCCTAAAGTCAGGACCCCGTGTTCATCTTTGAAATTCTCTGACATTTCCTCTTTTAATCCTATGTTTTGGTTAAGTCCTTTCCCATTTCTGGGAATTGTCCTTCTAGACAAACATATAATCTGTAGGAAAAGGATATTCCTCAACCGAGAAAGAAAACCCTGCACAAGTTTAGTGGGACTCGCTGAACCTAAATCTTGTCTCCATCATCAGGGAGGCTTAATGTGAGCAATTGTTCCCTGTTATCAGCCTCTCCGCAGTCTGATATAGCAGGTCCTCGAGTCCTTATAGTAGACCCTAGAGGCCAACACCGACTTCCCAGCCTCAGCCCGGCCTCATCGCAGCCGGTGAACACCCTTGACCTTGGATGGTCCTTCTTTTCACTGCAGGTTCCCAGCACTCTACACATTTTAGAGATGTGGAGCGGCCGTCAGCCCTTCCGATATGTGGCCGGACGCAGCAGATGACCCCCACCCGCCGGCAATAATATGGATTTTATTGAACTTACGGTTAAGTGTCTCTGCAGCTTCACACCACGACCATTGGATTTTTTTTTCTGCTGTTGGAGAGAAAACGCCGGAGGAGATAAAAGGTCTCATTGTGTGATATTCGAGTCCACAGCCAATAGTAGCGAGTGGGGCGACCCGTAGGCCTCTCGTGCGCCCACTCCTCTCAGTGCCGGGTGAATAAACAGACGACCGGCTGTAGGTCAGTAATACAGCGTCTCCACCCAAAATGGAGTCAAGTCGTATTATAATCCTCCGCTGTCAATCACTCGGCTTTCCCAGAACGTGATATCTTACTACGGCTCACGGCAAAGCTGCTGACAGTACAGGGGCGCACGACAAGTAGCGCCACATGGAGCCACCACACACTACTGCATTCTGCCGTCTCTCGGGATCATGTATCAGCTTCTATTGGAACAGATTTCAAGACACTGATTGCAATGGGTTCTATATTCAAGGGCAAACATAAAGGGGGGTCTTAAGACTCTCACCCCAACCCGAGAGATTTGCCAACTCTCCTGGGAGATCTCTTCTTTTTCCTGGAAGCCTTCCAGAGTTGCCAAGTATGAGTTAAATATAAATTATTAAGCATTAACCACTAAACCAGCCTTGACCTCAAAGGGTTTGTCTCATCGTAGTTGAACAGGAGCGTGCCTCTCCTCTGCCTCCTGGCTTCCTGCTTGCTGGGGGCGGTGCGCTCCTGTTTGATTGACAGCTTGGACAAGTGGTGAAGATGGGAGTGGTGAAGATGGTGTTCCACTCTCTGATACCCCAAGTGGTTAAATGTATTTTATAGTAATGTATGTTATCTGAAAGCAAACTCATGGGGCTGCAGGTTAGCCTAGACAGGGTTAAGTGTAACAGCCGACCCAGATTGGGGAGAGGAACTGAGAGTTAGTCTCATGAACAGGAAGTTCAAGTTCAGTTAGGGAGAGTGTGGTGAAGTCATATCAGATGTCAAGTGCAGGGGGCTGCTAGGGCCAACGTGAGCCTACTACTCGGGGCAGTGGATTGCCATATGACCATTCCGTGTGGACCCGTCTCTCAGTCCTGGAACCTCAAGATGGGCATCAGAGCTTTTGGGCATGTCAAGCCTGCGGGAAAGACAGACACAGTCTCTCTGAGGCGGAAGATAATGGAATCCGGTTGCACTGCCTTTGGTGGAACAGAATTCCCAGTACTAGTGGAGACAGCAGAAAAAAGGATGTTCTACCCAGACCGAGTTCTAAGGCTGAAGTTCTGTCCGGTACCAGAGGGAAAGACTGTACCCTGTTGTGCCCTATCCTACATGCTTTACTATAATGACCGTAAACTGCTCGGTAAACGTTTGACTGTTATAAAGCATTTGGGGTCCCCTGGATTGTGTGCTGCGGTTCTAGAAGATGGAAGCCTGGAGCCAGTGGAAGTCTATGGCCCACAAGTAAGTGTGATGCACCCCCCACATAGCAGCACACCGGGAATGGGACACGACTTTCCTGTAAGGTGCCAGAGCGTACAGAAGCAGCAGCTCGTCCACGACTACCTTGTTCAGGCATCTTACACAGCATCGGAGGAGCGCAGAGGAACTGGAGCTGTCCGGATCCTGAAATCCAGCCGGGATGCTTACAAATGCTATAGCAAAGAGCTTGGAAGCGCTGCGCTCCTTGCCTAGAAGACCAGCTCTGAATGCAGAGACAGCTCGTAGTAAACTACAGAATTTAAAATCCCACCGCAGAATTGCAAAGTTCTTTGTTTTTGAAAGTACCTTTAAATTTTAACCATTTAGGAACTTGAGAATAACAAGGGTTATTCCAAAAAGTCATGTTATCCCTTATCTATTGAATAGGAGATAACTTGCTAATCACTGGGAGTCTGACCCAATCTCAATAATTTGTAAAAACAAACCTGTGCCCACAACGTTTGTGCTCCAGCATCTATGTCCGCTGCCAGAAATTAACGTGGCTGACCAATAAGCGCCATCTTACAGGACACCCAACGCTGACCTCTATTTGCAGGGAAACTTTTGCCATCTTGGGGTAGCAGTCACGGATCCATTTTCAGTGTGGATATATTATTATGAATTGCCATAGGATAAAAGCCATATTGAAGTCTGTCATTACGGTATATGTCGGCTGCTTGGGATGATTTGCTGCACAATCACAGCAGCTAAGTCATGAGAAAACTGTGCAAAACTTTTTGTTAATGGCTGCCGTGTTCGCTGCTGGCACCAGGTTATAGTCGAGACCGTCTCATTATGGAAGTGCATTCGTCACCCCCATCCCGGGTCATAAAGTCTTTACAGAGCACCGAGTCATCTCAGCGACTCAAACAGTACTGACTCCTCTGCCTTATGCCGCCATATTGTGCCCATGTGTGGTCCGTCACACTCATGAATCATGTCTACTACTGGCACATGATCACTCGCATCTCTGCTGCACGAATATAATTAATGGCACATACAGTAGTCACTTATATATATGGCAAAAAAGATTTTGTCCCATTAACGAACAATGATGGACGATTATCTGGCCCAATCCAAAAAGAGAATGCTGACAGCATTCAACGTCCAGAAGCTCCAAGGAACCCACTTGGAAAACATCAGTCAAAGTTAAAGTAGACAGCGTCCAGTCCAGGGTAGTTCAATAAAAAAGTGAAATTTATTCTTCCATTATCCAAAATACAATGTTTCGTCCTATAACGGGTTTATAAAGACCTACTATAGGTCGAAACGTTGGATTTTGGATAATGGCAGAATAAATTTCACTTTTTTATTGAACTACCCTGGACTGGACGCTGTCTACGTGAAATTTGATCAATTGGCCCAGTCACACTCGCTGATAAAGACTATAGGGGGAAGAATGCTGATTAATAAGATTCCCATACAGAATAATCCTGTCGACAGCACACCACGAGTATACACAGGGCGAAGTGCTGTCAAAAACTATGACTTTTATGAACGATCTCTTCATCCGTTGACTGATTATTTCGCTCCTTAATCGGGTAATAATTGGCGACATTACCCAAGATGATGATCAGTAATGATCGTTCTTATGGGCACTCGTTCACATATTACCTGCCCGTCCAAATGGGCCTTTACTCTGGTCTGTGACCGTCCCAAAATTTGGATAGTCCGGCAGTACCCCAGAAGCCACAATAATCTTCATCGGCCCCAGACACAATCGAAAAGATCAAAGATCCCCCCATATTATTCTGGAAAGGCCATCCAGCTCTCAAGGGTCTGTGTTTTGTCCCCACCCCTCATTAATATGTCCGCTGTTGCCTGTATGAGATGAGAATTTTTGGATTTCCCAGTTATATTCACTGCAGGTAAATTGCTACTGAACAAAAAATATGGCTGCTCGGGTCTGTCACCGAGGATCTGGAAACCATGGAAACAAGAAAGTGGTGCAGGTTATAGGAATATCATATAATATGGAGAACAGAAGCTGCTATACACTGCCGGGACCCCACAATACGCAGGCCTGGGGATAGAAGGAGTGAGGGCCCAACCGGGCTCTGGTTCTAAACACCCCCTACTCAGTAGATGTGTAATAGCTGTGACAATCTAGGGACTCGGTCCCACCAGGAAACATGCTGATCTCGCTGGGACCACCCATTTATAGGTGGGTTTTGAGTAAACCCTGCATCTTTGTGCCATGGGACATCCTCAAATTTACTGGGACTGTTTCCGGATAATTTTTGAAAGATGCCAAGTATGGAAGCCACCACCAGAGGTTCCTGGTGGTGGCTTATTCTCCATCTCCAAATTGACAGTCGAGAGAGCTGGTGGGCCCAGTGCTATCTAAGATCTATGGGCACCAGATAGTTGTAGTCCGGGGTCCTGCCTGGTCCTCCTTGGTAGCCGGAGTAGCGTGGTCTTCACTTCTGAGTCCAGCAACCTGGGCATCTCTTCCACTTACTAGGTTCCATGGACATCATGACTTTGTGGGGCCTAGTAAGCACAAGAGACGCTCAGTATGCCAGGCCGAGGATGCCATACGCAGAAGTGAAGGCTTCCCTACTCCAGCTGTCATGGATGCCACACCAGGGCAATGCAAATCTTTCTACTCAACTCTAATGGGCACCTTTAAGGGTCAACATTTTTCAAACCCCTGTCCTACTGAGTAGGCTATCATGCTGTACAGATCTCTGGCACGGCACCTCTGAGGTGTATACGCTTAGCCGTGGGATGAATATGGAGGAATGCTGAGTTTCGGCCTAGTAGGTGTTGGGTCCAGGTATGGACCCCAGGTCTTCAGACTACGCCTCTGATACTCTCCGCACGTACAGGCACAGCAGCTGTAAGTCAGCGCTGGTTTTCGTGCTGTGTAGTAAGCTCCATATGTTGTTTTTGCAGACGGGTCTGGAATTGTGGAAAAAACAACATTGAAATATTTAATGGCAGATATGAAGCCATCTGCCCGCCATGTCTGTAAGGGGCCCTTTAAGGCGAGGGATGTTTATTTGTGGTGTGCGCTGTATAATGATGGAGTAGGAGGTCAGGTGCAAAAAACATGACCAGAAAGGTGTATGCAAAGCAAAAATAATAAATACAAAGATACAGAGTGGACCATAAAAAGTGGAGAAGATCTAGAAGGCAACCAATCAAAGGTTGGCTTTGGTATGCTAAAATCAACTGTTTAATTTTTCAGCAGCGCCTCTGCAGGAAAAAAGAAGTATTACACAGTTACTATTGTAACTATGGATGTCTCGGGTCCTCCAGAGGCATAGACACTCTTTGTCACTCGCCCTTAACTCCATCTTTTCTACGGTCACATTGTAGCCTTTTTGGACTACCCGCTCCCCCCATTCTTCCAACATCCTGGACTCTAGGGGAGTTTTGATAAATTGAAGGACTAAATATTTCTGAAATGAATCTTTCATGTTGGATTTATGGGAAGCTAATTACTGGTGAGTGTGCGGAGATTTACAGCATATTGATCATCATGACCAACATCGCTCCCGCCATTCTTGTTTTATCGCCTCGTCCCCCTCCCCAGAGAGTCCTGTTACTTCTCTGCTGAGATCTGCACGCACAGGATAATGCCGCTCTGCCGTTCACACGTGTCGTGTGTGAAGCGCGACATCCCCGCCGCACACCTCATTTGTAATGTTTCTTATGAATGAATGCAATCATTTTCCAATACATGTCGAGTCTCTGAGCAAAAAGGGCAAAGTCCAGAGGTCATCAGCCTGGAATATAATACTGCAGACATGCGGGTACAAAACATATCTGCATTACAAGCTGAGAGGCCTATAGTGATCACAGGGACTGGCACAATAATAAACAAGGGCATAACATAGACAACCTGAGGGCAAATTACTGGCAGATGGGACCATGGAGGATAATACAGGATCAGTAATGCAATGTCTGTACACAGTGACTGCACCAGCAGAATAGTGAGTGCAGCTCTGGAGTATAATACAGGAGGTACCTCAGGATCAGTAATGTAATGTATGTACACAGTGACTGCACCAGCAGAATAGTGAGTGCAGCTCTGGAGTATAATACAGGATGTAACTCAGGATCAGTACAGGATCAGTAATGTAATGTATGTACACAGTGACTGCACCAGCAGAATAGTGAGTGCAGCTCTGGAGTATAATACAGGATGTAACTCAGGGACTTTTGCCTGTGTCAGTTCAGTTCTGTTAAGTTGATCTTTAGGGTAGAGAATGTGATTAGTATTTACTTGCATCTCCATGGAAGATGATCAGGCTGGGATAATTGTGATGTATTCATGGAGACTCTTCTATGATCCCTACAATACAGTTTATATAGATGTGAAATGTACCAGAATTTGCACTGTACACTAATAAAAAGTGTGCCCGGGATTATAAAAAATATTGTTTTTTTAATTTTCTGAAACAGCGCCTCTCTGGTCCGGTGGAGGTGTCTGCTATCATGGCTCCATTTTATTAAGTGAATGCTGAAAAGTCACTGACTTTGGTCAAGATTGGTGCTGTTTCTGAAAAATAAAAAAAGACCCTTATTCCTAATTCCAGAGTACCCCTATAAATAAACGAAAACTAAAAAAAAGATAATTGCCTCATTAGAAAAGTATCTGAAAATGCCCATTTCTCTGCCGTGTGTCTGTCCTGATGACAAGGCACATGTCTGAGATACAGATTTCCCGCAGCCCCGTGTCCTCACACCCTGATCCGACGCAGCGTGCCAGCGCTCCCAGCGGGGCCATATAGGATTAGACTGGCAGCTGGGCGCTTAGTGTCAGCTCCCCTTACACATGGCACATCACCCAGCCCAGAATCTGCGGCAATGACAGCATGATCTCCTGTCCCTTCACGTGCTGCGTCCCTTGCAATGTGTGCCGTCAGATTATGCTCTATTACTCTGCCTGCTTAGCCGCAGAAGACTTGATCCTGTGCTGGGCGACTGCAGAAAAAAATGGCATTGCATGGGTTAATGTTCTAGCAATCTGACATTTGCATCTACTGTAGTGACCTGCATTCTGCATGGATGTGATGCCCGGTGAATATCTTTATGATGATATGTGCACTCACATGTTTGCTGTCATCCCCTGCGGTGGGCTGCACATGTCCGCTGCTGCATGGCCTTCCCCATGCTGATGATGCGGGGCTCACCTTGGCAGTGTCACTGCAGTTCATTCAGCACAGCTTCCCTCTGCCTGCAGACAGCTGACTGGATGCTCAGACCCAACTAGCAGAGCCCAGCTGCAGGGATCCGGATGCAGTCGCTATGTGGAGCTGATGTGCCTATTCCTCATCCTAATAGGATGGAGCACTTTACGTAAAATATACAGGGATGCAATGAGAATCCATGTCAAAATTCATTACTAACTAAGAATCCCACTCTTAAAAGATTTTTTTTTTTTGCATTATTATGATGAATAAAATAAATCCATTCACAGAGAATAAATGTAATTTTACATTTCAACACTAGATGTCACTGCAGTGTGAGACACTCTACAGTAGGCCATCTCGCTTTACAGCTTGTTGTAAACGTGCAGGTAAAATAGACGCTGCAAAATGGGAATCGGTGCAGAGTAGCGTGCTTAAAATGTGAGTCTGCTCGCTAGGAATGAGGATGCGTCGAGGCCTGGTGCGTAAATATTGCACCCCTACGGTCTGACTGAACTTAGATTACTAAAGATCTGCTACTATATGGACACTCAGTAGTAGCAAAAGTAGTAATCACACCCCAAAAGGTCCCTCTGCCGCACCAGAATTACATAGTTACCAGCTTAGTTTCACTCTACCTGTGTTCCTCCCCCTCACAAATTGGAATTACTATTTTTGGGTGGGGTTTACATGAACTCCGTCCTTGTTTAGTTGGCAGCTATGGACAGTTAAAAATTTTGCACTGGCGCTAAACTTTTTGCTTGAGGATCCCCCGTGTTATACCAGCTGACGCTATCCTGGGTCCTCCTTTAATGCATCAAGGGTACTACGAACAGATCCTAATTTAAAGAGGACCTATCACCAGGTCAAAAGTGTCCAGTTTTTGCTCTCACTTTATTCCCTTTGCTCCCCGGAGTATTCCGCTTTTAGTTTTTTTTAAATCCGCCATACGGTTCCAGAGATATGGGCCTTTTTATTTACAGCTAATGGGGGCGTGGTTATACAGAGCAGCTGAAAAACACACCCACAAAGCCATGTCAGCCACGCCCCCTTGGTGAAGACCATAAAAATCAGCACTAAATAAAAAGGCCCATAACTCTGCAGCCTTATGGTGGATTTCAAAAAAAATAAAGCAGAATACTCAGATGAGCCTGGGAATAAAATAAGAGTGAAAAATGGCCACTTCTAACCTGGGTTGTTGGTCCCCTTTAAGCCAAAGCATTAATGACTTAAATCATCTCTCAACTTAAAAAAAGTTATACGATGTGTCAGTCCTGAGATGATTAACGATATTGGCCTGACCCTAAATATTCGGGTTCCCCTTTTTCTCTAAATCCCGGTAAGGAAACATATCTGTCCTCTCAAAGAATAACTTTCACTTGAAGGAAAAATATACACGCCCTGCGCTGTTTATTTTACTGACATGAATGGAGTAACATGTGGCCGGTGTTTACATTGATCCCCCCCCAAAAAAAGTGTCTACTTTGCATTTTTTCATTCATGCATTCAGGACTTTTATGGCCCCTATTCTAAAGTGTGTACCCTCACCTTCACTTTGGGAGAGTAACTTAAAGCAACCAATCAGAGATCAGTTTTATTTCTGCAAACGTTCACTGGAAATAAAAAGTGCAATGTGATTGGATATTGTGGGGACACCTCTGATTTTAATTTAAAAATTATCACCGCCCCCTGGCCACTTTAGGTACTGCGACCAGCGCTAGAATTTAGAGTTAATAGGATGCAAATTGCCTCTTCAGAGAAAAAGAGGACTTGTACTCTATAGCGCCACCTATTGGAAGCAGCAATCCTACAAGTCACAATCAACCCTTTAATGAGTCGTGCAATATGACTTAGGATAAAAGCCACATCAGAATTGAGATTCAGTTCAGGACAGTCCCAAATTTGCCAGGACTATATCTGAAAAATTGGGACAGTCTCAACAAATTCAGGACTGTTTAAAACCTCATTGATTTTAAAGGACACCAACCATCTCTCCTGTGGTGGCACTGTAAGGGATCTTCACACCCCCTTCAGACTTTAGGAGGAACCTTCTAACAAGCAGTATTATAGGGGAATTCTCCTTTAAGACTGGAATTTTAACAGGGAATTGCCACAAACCATAGTAAATTATGTCACAGATGGAAAAAAGTCATATTGTTTTTTATTATAAATCTTTTATAATACTATATTAGGTAACAACTTGGACCGGGGCTTGGTTTAGCGACTATTCCGCGGTAGGATTTAGGAGAAATTTAAAGGAATGAATTACGAGGATTCAGGGGGCTGTTCTGTCCAGGAATTATTTCATATCGAATGTCTAAGTACAGATGAGCGTCCCAGATTTGTAGGAGAAATAGAGCCGACGTTCTTCTGTTTGACTCTTAGAACTTTTAAATGCATTTCATCCCGTTATTCTTCTCACTCTACGTTTCTTTAAATGGGTTTTCCACTACTTTATAACACATTATAAATTAGGCCAAGGTTGGTGGGAAATTAAAAAAAGTGTTTTAAAATAGAAGACAAATCATTTAAAGGGGATGTGTCACTTGACATAAATATGTAATTTTTTTTAACTGGTGTAAATGCTGCTGTTCTCCTGAATCTAGTGCTGTCTCTCTTATGTTCCTGAGCCTCTCCATTCATGAAATATGGCCCCCTCTCCCTTGTATGTAAATCTAGTCTTGTTAGTGCTGTGGGCGTGGTCATCTACTCTTCTCTGTGGGTGTTGCCTTCAAGACCACGCCCTCTTAGCTAACAAGACTGGATTTATATACAAGGAATAAGGAGCCATATCTCAGGATTGGAGAGGCACAGGAGCAGAAGAAAAACATCGCCGGATTCAGGAGAACAGCGGCATTTACACCAGGTAAAAAAATAATACATATTTATGGTAAATGACAGGACCTCTTTAAGGCATCTTTTAAAAGGGTAAATAATTGTAGAAGGCCTTGAGGTGGGGTCTATCTCCAAAACAGAAGTTCCGTACCCCGTGCCACAACTGTGATTGGATATTTCTGTGTCCATTGCACTTCCACTCATTTACACCTGCACATCTGACTTAACTAATATGGCCAAAAATAAGAAGGGCTACCTAAGATACATATGTGATAAAAGAGGTGATCACTTCTGAAAAAATTTCAGATGCCCGTTTATAAATTGAGTGAAGAGCCAAAGTGGTGTCTTTTAGTGTGGAGGATCGTGCATAATCGATTTCTATGATAATTGTGTAATACCCTATCTCCCCTAGGGTGGCGCTGCTGAGATATTGAACACTTTCTAACGATTTACCCTGCAGATTTCAGTTGATCACGAATCAGTGGACAACATGAGGCTGATTTATGATCCCTTTAAGAATTAATCTTCACATTACATCCTATGGTAATGCCGCACAATAATCCAGTAATAGCGGAGGCGAGGCCGCTCCTAACGCTCATTTCGCCTCATTCAGCGCTTAGTCGCTTCTGGTCACTTATCCTCTTACATTTGCAGCTTCGTGGTAATGAAAGGACGAGCGCTGAATCACATCAGGATTAATTTGTGCCATTTGTGGGCGCTCTGCCAGGGTGCTGCGTGCCCGGGAAGAGAACTGCATTACCCTCACTCATTACTAATGACAGAGACAGGTTTCGGCGAGGTTAACAGGAAAAAATACTTGGCAGATCAGTCACTGCTAAAAAATATTATGTAATCGTGGAGGAGCGCGGCCTCGTCCCCCGGACACATCGCTGCCTGCAGAGAATACGTCCTAATCCCCGGTCGCCCCATAATGGCTCCTCACACGCCGGAGATTGCTCACATCTGATTCATGACACAGATGTAGGAACTGGGACAATGCAGTAATGACGGCGCCGAATAATCACCGGTAATGTTTATACGGCAATAAGGAGTATAATAAACTGCGAGGAAACACGAAAATATCTCATACTACTGAACAGTCCTGTATGATACTCATAATAATCATCCATCCATATCTGTCTATCATAAATCTATCTATCTATTCTGATGATGAAAAATGGATTCTCTCTCTATTCATCTATCTATCTACAATGGGGAAAATAAGTATTTAATACACTGACGATTTTTGCAAGTTTTCCCCCCTACAAAGAATGGAGAGGTCTGTCATTTCTATCGTAGGTCACTTTACCTGTGAGAGACAGAACCTAAAAAAAATCCAGAAAATCACATTGTATGATTTTTACATAATTAATTTGCATTTTATTGCATGAAATAAGTATTTGATACAATAGAAAATCAGAACTTAATATTTGGTCCAGAAACCTTTGTTTGCAGTTAGAGGTCAGACGTTTCCTGTAGTTCTTGACCAGGTTTGCACACACTGCAGCAGGGATTTTGGCCCCCTCCTCCATACAGATCTTCTCCAGATCTCTCAGGTTTCGGGGCTGTCGCTGGGCAACATTGAGTTTCAGCTCCCTCCCAAGATTTTCTATTGGGTTCAGGTCTGGAGACTGGCTAGGCCACTCCAGGACCTTGAAATGCTTCTTACGGAGCCACTCCTTAGCTGCCCTGGCTGTGTTTTGGGTCATTGTCATGCTGGAAGACTCATCTTCAATTCTCTTACTGAGGGAAGGAGGTTGTTGGCCAAAATCTCGTGATACATGACCCTATCCAACCTCCCTTCAATACGGTGCAGTCGTCCTGTCCCCTTTGCAGAAAAGCACCCCCAAAGTATGAAGTTTACCCCACCATGGTTTACGGTTGGGATGATGTTCTTGGGGTTGTACTCATCCTTCTTTCTCCAAACACGGCGAGTGGAGTTGATACCAAAAAGTTCTATTTTGGTCTCTTCTGACCACATGACCTTCTCCCATGTCTCGTCTGGATCATCCAGATGGTGGTCATTGGTGAACTTCAAACGGGTCTGGACATCTGCTGGTGTGAGCAGGGGGACCTTGCGTGCCCTGCAGGATTTTAATCCATGATGGTGTAGTGTTTTTATAATGGTAATGTTTGAGACTGTGGTCCCAGCTCTCTTCAGGTCATTGACCAGGTCCTCCTGTGTAGTTATTGGCTGATTCCTGACCTTTCTGAGAATCATCCTTACCCCACAAGGCGAGACCTTGTGACGCGCCCCCTGGGACCGTGGGGTACTCTGTAGCCGGGCCGGTCCTTTTCTGGGTTAGACACGACGGCAGTGACCCGGTCCGTGGCCCCGGGTGGTCAAATGAAGAAAAAGTAAAAGTCAGTTTTGGGGAATATATTCGTGATGCCACCCGTGGTATACGGCTATATGGGGCCGCAGCTGCGGTGCAGATCCACTGGAGCTGATGGTGACACAGCAGAGTTGGTTCAGCTCTTCACAGGCAGAGCTTAGCTCCAGGGCAATATATGATGAATTGTGGAGGTAGATGTTGTTGGTGCGGTGTAATGCAGGGCTGAGGGCGCAGGTAATGACCAGACAACAAATTAATGGCGGTTTCCTCTATCTTTACTTGCGGTTTGTCAGAGCAGACCAGGGCACGGGTACTAGCTGGTGGTGGAGGTCCGGGCGGCCTAGAAGCAGTTTGGGAATCCACCTTGCCAGGTGGCGTTGTAGGCCTTCCCTCTGCGCTATTCTCTTTGGCCCTGCTGCTTAAAGCTATGCTCCGGCCCTCGTTCCTGAGCAAAACGTCTATTCCTCACCCGTATGGCAGGCAGCTTGAGCCTTCTTCAAGTGTCGCTCCTTTGTGGCGGCGCTGGGCCCTAGGATGCTGCCGAGCTGCCGGGCGTCTGGTGGGGCCAGGAGACCTGCAGTCTCCTGCCCTCCGGATTTAGCTGCTGGGCCTTCAGTGCCCCACAACCACGGACTCCGGTGTCCGATTCCCTTGCGCTTCTCTCTGGGGCAAGCTTGTTCACAGCTCCCTTCCCCAGGTCCTTCCTCGTCGCTCTCCTGTCTCCAACTCCTTGAACTCACTTTTTCTAACACCGCCTCCAGATTCCAGTTTGAAGGGGAGGAGCTCCCCTTTCTGGTCTGGAGCCAGGAAAGTGTTGGATGCTGGTAAACCTGATCAGGGGACCCCTCTTTGCTTCTAGGCATGGCATCACCCCCTGGGAGGGAGGCAATGCCACTGTGGCAACTGGACCCCAGGGGTGCCACATTTGCATGCAGGTCCAGACCGAGGAAGATTGGCAGTCATCTTGTGTTTCTTCTATTTTCTAATAATTGTGCCAACAGTTGTTGCCTTCTCACCAAGCTGCTTGCCTATTGTCCTGTAACCCACCCCAGCCTTGTGCAGGTCTATAGCTCTTTGGTCTTGGCCATAGTGGAGAGGTTGGAGTGTGATTGAGTGTGTGGACAGATGTCTTTTATACAGGTAACAAGTTCACACAGGTGTAATTAATACAGGTAATGAGTGCAAAGTAGGAGGGCTTCTTAAAGAAAAACTAACAGGTCTGTGAGAACCAGAATTCTTGCTGGTTGGTCGGTGATCAAATACTTATTTCATGCAATAAAATGCAATTTAATTATGTAAAAATCATACAATGTGATTTCAGGTTTTTCTTTTTAGATTCTGTCTCTCACAGGTGACGTGTACCTACGATAGAAATGACAGACCTCTCCATTCTTTGTAGGTTGGAAAACTTGCAAAATCGGCAGTGTATCAAATACTTATTTTCCCTACTGTATCTCATATCTATCTTTACACCCCATAATTTATGGACATTTACAGATCAGGTCGACCATTGTTGCCCGGCAATTGGAGTATCGTGCTGGGGTTAGTGCCCCGTCTCGGTGGCTTATATTATAGAGGGTGTTTTACCTTCTAGTCCACCTCCCCGTGTCAGACCGCGCTGTGTAACACGAGACGTAGATTTCTATGTGGCAGCAGCACATTGTCTTGGGACTTTACCTTTCTACAGACAGAACAAAATAAACAAGGAACGCCGCCGCCATACACGGGAGTCACCCAGTCATGTGCGTCTGAAAAAGTCCTTGAGTCGTCCTTCTATATCTGGTGTCAAAAATTCTGTTCAGCAAGATCTCAGATCCATCCTCTTCTGTGGAGGAAAGGGGGAGGCCGAGGGTCCTTCTTCTACCCCATATTCAGACACCAGTACTAAACAAGACATGGGGGTACGGGGTTCAGTTTTGCATCAAATTAGTCCTCTGGGTAAAACTGTTGGTAAAGTTTCTGCCATCTTGGTGCCGCAACCTGGAAAGTTCCAGCTGACTGCTATGTGGTTAATCTGGGATTACGATGCATGTGCATGGGAACCACTAACTACAGGGCGCCTGACATCACAACATACCAAGGGTATAACTGCAGGATCAGGAGCCCCCAAATCCACAGCAGATTCAGTAATCCCATGTGACCTCCGACAACACGAAAAGAAAACGCTTCAACTGCAAATACATAAATAGTAATAAGCTCACACCTCAGCCGAAAACAATTACACCTCGTGATAAAAGGAGATGCCATGGGTGTGCGGGCCAGATAGGGAGTGTAATGGGCCCCCACCCTGTCTAAGTGAGCATTAGTCAATGCCTGCACCACGTGCTGTCTGAGCCGAGACCTCGCACTATGGATTCATATTTAGCAACCAACAAGAGATTAGAGTGCATTCATCACTTCTATAGAGAAAATCTCATCATCCGACCGGATTATTAAGACATGAGCCGCAATACCAGAGAGAACCTGCAGACAGGAGGATAGTTTATAGGAAGTTAGTCCAAGTTTATTGAAGTTAGCCCAAGTTTGTAGCAAGTTAGCCCAAATTTATGGGAAATTAACCCAAGTTTGTAGCAAGTTAGCCCAAGTTTGTAGCAAGTTAGCCCAAGTTTGTAGCAAGTTAGCCCAAGTTTGTAGCAAGTTAGCCCAAGTTTGTAGCAAGTTAGCCCAAGTTTGTAGCAAGTTAGCCCAAGTTTGTAGCAAGTTAGCCCAAGTTTGTAGCAAGTTAGCCCAAGTTTGTAGCAAGTTAGCCCAAGTTTGTAGCAAGTTAGCCCAAGTTTGTAGCAAGTTAGCCCAAGTTTGTAGCAAGTTAGCCCAAGTTTGTAGGAAGTTAGCCCAAGTTTGTAGGAAGTTAGCCCAAGTTTGTAGGAAGTTAGCCCAAGTTTGTAGGACGTTGGCTCAAGTTTATAGGAAGTTAGCCCAAGTTTATAGGAAGTTAGCCCAAGTTTATAGGAAGTTAGCTCAAGTTTGTAGAAAGATATCTCAAGTTTATAAAAATTTAGTCAAGGGTATAGGAAGTTAGGCCAAGTTTATACTCTTCAAAGACATCTTGGAAACGCTTGAAAAATGGGAAGACCTCTGGTGTTCCTGAAAAAGGTACCAAATTCCCTAGGTGCCACCAAAACCTCTTGAGAACTAACAGAAGCTGCACTTCTAGAAGATTTATTGTGCACAATGCCAGAATGCTCCATCTGATAACAAAGCCCTAGTGTCCAAACACACATCCAAGGGGCATGGAAAGGTTGCGGATTCTGACAAGAGGTGTGAACATGAGGAACATTTTTTCGGCAGCACTTTATGTACCATTACAAATTTCCTCCTATCTAAGGGGTAGCATTTCTCCTTGCGGAGAGCGTCATGTTAAGCATGTCACGGTGAGGAGACTTTTAAAGCCGCAATGCTCCTCTGGGAAATATGCAAATTGTCTCTTCAGAGAGGAAGAGGACCAGAACTCTAGTGCCACCTATAGGAAGTTGCAATCCTAAAAGTCAATAGTGACCCTTTAACAAGCCTTGTCACATGACTTAGGACATAAGCCAGAACCAGAAACTCAATTTGCAGACACTGTGTTTCGGGTACCGGTCTCACGCCTCTCACCCAGCCAAACCAGAACTCACACTTTGCACTGATGAGGGACAGTACCCTGAAACACAGTGTCTGCAAATTGAGTTTCTGGTTCTGGCTTATGTCCTAAGTCATGTGACAAGGCTCGTTAAAGGGTCACTATTGACTTTTAGGATTGCTACTTCCTATAGGTGGCGCTAGAGTTCTGGTCCTCTTCCTCTCTGAATTTCCTCCTCAAACAGCATTTCTGAAAGTTGGCAAGCATGAGCGTCCATGTTTTTCCAATTCTGTATACAACATTTATTTATTAGTTTTGCCCTTTTTACACCATATCAATATTAGAGTTAGAGTTGAGCAAAACGGTTTGCAGGACCCTGGTCTAGCAGTCATGTTGGTAGTCTGTGGCCGCTGGACCACAGTCCTGCTATCTGCAACCTCCCTGGCGCCATTTTGGATTAATAATAATGTCATGGTGGTCTACTAATCAGAAGAGATCTGGGGATATCATCGGTAGTAGGGAGTTTGCAGTGCAATGTTGTGTGGACTACCAATGTGGCCACTGGTCCTGTATAGAGGACATCCTCCATTCTGGAACCTGGGGCAGCGCTGCTCCGCTAGGATTGAATAGCTAACATGTAATGCTCTGTTTCACCTGTAGTGGCCGCTGCAGGGAAAATGTATAGCCAAACGCAGCAGCGACATCTGATCGCCCCGATTAAGGAAGATTGACCCATTGAGCGTCGTTTTCCTAAGCGCCTGAGTTTTTTTGGGTTGGAGGTGATGGTGGGGTGGCTGACTCGTAATTATGCCCCTGGACTACTTCCTGCAGTAGACCCTAATGTCTGTGAATTGTGGATGATGGGAGTTTTATTCTCAGAACACCTGGTGCCTGCACCTGACACACGAGAGGTGTTATTATAGCTGTGGTGTTTACTGAACCTGCCGGCATGTGGGTCTGAGCCGGCCCCGCACCGCGCTCTCCCGGTGACACATTCCATTCGCTCGGGTGCCCATTCTTGTCTGGGCTTGATCTTCAAGTGTCTTTGAAGTGGGCGCCACTAAATAGTTTGGAAATGAGAACAAGAATTCTTAAACCTGGTGCAGAAGAGGTGGGTAATTCTAGAAACAGCGCCCCTCCGTGGACTGCTTCTGGTATTGCAGCAATCCAAATGAATGAGCATGCGTTCATGTCAGTCAGCCCCCCCATGACTATAGGGGGTCACAATCATGGCTTACTATTAGTAGGGCCATCAGGAAGCAGTTTAGGGAACATCAGGACATAGAAATTAAACTGTAAGTCCCTTTAATTGTTCTAGAACTTCCTGCCTGCTGGAGTGTGGCTGGTAATTATAGGGCTGGTGTGTATTTGCTGTGAGATGTCATCAGACCTGATCCGTGCATTTACTCAGGATACAAACCGCTAATTTACATTCCTCTGCCTCCGCCTACGATACTGTAAGAAAGGACGGAAATGCAGTGCGGTATTATAAGAACCGCTCCATTGCCCTGCGCCATCACCCAACCGCGTCCCATCCTGGACATGTGACCGACGCGGCCAGTCACTGGACTCACATTTGACATCCCATTCAAGCTGATGTCACCGCCCAGTTCATGGCGGAGAATGGTGGCACCAGTACAGGGTTGGCGGGGTTTTTAAAAATAGGCTTTTATTACTTAGGGTTAAAGGGGAATTCCCATCTCCAAGTTCCTATCCCCATATGTAGCAGCTGTAATAATAATAATAATAATATTAGCAAATACCTCTAATAAGAAATGTGGTATGGTTCTTCTGATTAGCGAGGTCTCTTATCCCATGTGCAGGGCATTACAGTAGCTTAGGTATCCAAGGTTACGACCACTAGCAGCTAACTAACTGTCACTATATGAGTGATCGAAACCATGGATACTTAAGCTATTGTAATGCCCTGCACATGGGGTAAGCGACATAGCTAATCAGAAGAACATTTCTTATTGGAGGTATTTTCTAATATTATTACTATTACATATTGGGATAGGACCTTGGAGATTAAGGCAATTTTTAGAAAGTTCTACAAATTTGGAAAAACCCCTTTTAAGATATTTATTTCCCGACTATTGCAATATTGCATAGTTTGTTAATTTCTTTGATTAAAAAGATGACCGCCACTAAAAAAAAAAAAAAAAAAGGGGTTTTATGAGATTTAAAAAAAAAAAAAAAAAATTGTGGAAATATAGGGACCTGTCTAATATAAAGAAATAAGCATTGATTTCCCTCAAACTAGGGTGACAACATCCTATTTATCACGTGACCACTGCCATCAATCACTGGCTTCGGCGGTCACTCGCTGTACATGCAAACGTCCCTGACATACGAGATGTCATTACTGTGGAACAACATGAATTATAGAAGCGGTGGAGAGGAGAAGAGCATTCCCTACTCTTCCAAATATCCTTAGAAATCCCAGAAAACCCCTTTAATAGATCTGATATGAGAATTAGTTTGCATTCTTACCTCCCTGAGTGCACATGGGTGTAATGTGTATTAATGCAAGGCCGTCCAATCTCCAGCAGACTCAGATTATTAACGGTGGCATCTCTGAATACCAATGGGGCATTTCACTACTTAGTGTGGATCCCGAAAGTCATCACCCCCTGCTGTAGATAGGTGATGACTTGTGAAGATGGGAATATCCCTTTAAGGCAGAGAAGACTACGAAGACAAGTCTGAGAGTGTATTTATAAGCTGGTAGGTGACCGGGTGACCAGGAGATAGGATCCTAGCATTCAAAAATGGCCGACGACACTTGCAACTTCCTTAGGAAGAGCAGCTCTGGAGAACAAACTGCAGCTTTGTCAAGTGCAATACTGAGCAGATGTAAGAGAAGAACACAATTCTGAGCAGTAAATGATCCACCTACAACACGACAACAATGCGAAACCTGCCGGGAAGTTATAATCTATTTATAGTTTACTGCAAATCATGTTTTGGGCTTTCTTTTTCCGCAGTCACAGAGATGAAGAAACCGGTGTCAAGACATGAAGGAGCTCATGAAGAAGCTAATGAAGGAGCTGCAGGTGATAAGGGATCGCGTTTCTGCTTTTTGCGCCTTTCCTGAGGCTGAGATGACACGACTCTGCTCACACGACCATTGCCGCCAACCCTGCTGAGCTCAGCTAAAGCCTCTTCCCCCGACACATGACAGTAATTGGATTGGATGGCGAAAGCCACGAGTGATATCATTACTCCAAAAACAGCAGATCGGAGGCTCGCAGCGGATCTGCCTCTAATCAGAGGAGGGGTGAGATCCAGCAGATCTGCAGAGGCTAAACTCTGTCCACGCTGTAATCCAACACCTCGTTTTTTACTATTTATGCTTTTTTTCCCCATTTTTTTAAGTGCATTTTTTCTTTTTTTTTACTTTTCTTAGAAATTTTAAATTTGCAACCTGGAAACGGTCATCAAGCTTCTGTTGACAGATCTGAAATGATTTACAACTTGGAGGGTATAGTGCGCTGTGCATCTGATTGGTGTCCATTGTGTTAGTTAGTGCGCTGTGCATCTGATTGGCGTCTGTTGCGTCAGTGCGCTGTGCATCTGATTGGTGTCCATTGTGTTAGTTAGTGCGCTGTGCATCTGATTGGCGTCTGTTGCGTCAGTGCGCTGTGCATCTGATTGGCGTCTGTTGCGTCAGTGCGCTGTGCATCTGATTGGCGGCCGTTGCGTCAGTGCGCTGTGCATCTGATTGGCGGCCGTTGCGTCAGTGCGCTGTGCATCTGATTGGCGGCCGTTGCGTCAGTGCGCTGTGCATCTGATTGGCGGCCGTTGCGTCAGTGCGCTGTGCATCTGATTGGCGGCCGTTGCGTCAGTGCGCTGTGCATCTGATTGGCGGCCGTTGCGTCAGTGTGCTGTGCATCTGATTGGCGTCTGTTGCATTAGTGCGCTGTGCATCTGATTGGCGTCCGTTGCGTTAGTGCGCTGTGCATCTGATTGGCGGCCGTTGCGTCAGTGCGCTGTGCATCTGATTGGCGGCCGTTGCGTCAGTGCGCTGTGCATCTGATTGGCGGCCGTTGCGTCAGTGCGCTGTGCATCTGATTGGCGTCCGTTGCGTTAGTGCGCTGTGCATCTGATTGGCGTCTGTTGCGTCAGTGCGCTGTGCATCTGATTGGCGGCCGTTGCGTCAGTGCGCTGTGCATCTGATTGGCGTCTGTTGCGTTAGTGCGCTGTGCATCTGATTGGCGGCCGTTGCGTCAGTGTGCTGTGCATCTGATTGGCGTCTGTTGCGTTAGTGCGCTGTGCATCTGATTGGCGTCTGTTGCGTTAGTGCGCTGTGCATCTGATTGGCGGCCGTTGCGTCAGTGCGCTGTGCATCTGATTGGCGGCCGTTGCGTCAGTGTGCTGTGCATCTGATTGGCGTCTGTTGCGTTAGTGCGCTGTGCATCTGATTGGCGTCCGTTGCGTTAGTGCGCTGTGCATCTGATTGGCGGCCGTTGCGTTAGTGCGCTGTGCATCTGATTGGCGGCCGTTGCGTCAGTGCGCTGTGCATCTGATTGGCGGCCGTTGCGTCAGTGCGCTGTGCATCTGATTGGCGGCCGTTGCGTTAGTGCGCTGTGCATCTGATTGGCGTCTGTTGCGTCAGTGCGCTGTGCATCTGATTGGCGGCCGTTGCGTCAGTGCGCTGTGCATCTGATTGGCGTCTGTTGCGTTAGTGCGCTGTGCATCTGATTGGCGGCCGTTGCGTCAGTGTGCTGTGCATCTGATTGGCGTCTGTTGCGTTAGTGCGCTGTGCATCTGATTGGCGTCCGTTACGTTAGTGTGCTGTGCGTCTGATTGGCGTCCGTTGCGTTAGTGCGCTGTGCATCTGATTGGTGTCCTTTGCGTAAGTGCGCTGTGCGTCTGATTGGCGTCCATTGTGTTAGTTAGTGCGCTGTGCGTCTGATTGGTGTCCGTTGCGTTAGTGCGCCGTGCATCTGAATGGCGTCCATTGCGTTACTCCGAAGAAATCCACAATTTTATCAATATGCAAATGAGGTGTTACGTGCTTTGTCCCGCCCACAGCACCTAACAAAAGTCTGCCTCCCAGGTCATTTACATCCTAAGCGCCTGCCTTCGTCAAAAATCTTGTGCCTGCTCACATCGACATGGTCCTCGCTCCTGAACTGTAAGACGCCCTTCTGAGCTACTGCGCATGCGACACCCCATTTAATTATTTTTAGCAGCCGCTCGGGGTAATGCAATATTTTAGGTGAACTTGGGTTATGAAAACCTTTTGGTGAGCAGTCACGGGGCATTATTATTATTTGTGGAGGACTTGAGGGGCATTATTACTTTTCGGGGTGCACTTAGGGAACAATATTAAATGGGCAATATGAAAATTCAAGGTGTATTATTACATTTTTAGGGGGTATCATTACTTTACAAGGGGCACTTGCAGCATGATTACTTCATAGGTGGGGCTTTCTATTATTTTACTGTCTGGGGCACAATATAGGGCACTAATATTTTTTTTTTCGGGGCGCTCACTGCTTTTCTGGAATTCTTGCTTTCTTAATAGCCCATTTTTGAGGTGGTGATTATGGTAATTAGTGCAGTATTTGATGGTACGATGCCACTGTATGGTCACTATGTGGTGGTAATATTGGTCTTAGTATTTGGGGAGCGTTTTATTCTAGCGAGGTGCCCTCTATTGATTAGGGAGTGTCCATAGCTGAATACATGGGGCCCACTTAGATGTGATTTGCTCCCAATTAGCTATTCCTCTGACTACAATGTATGGTTTGTTATGTGCTAGGGATGCTGTGCCGATTAGCTGGGGTTATCGTGATGAGACAATCCCTTTAAATTTCCATCTTTTGCATGGGAAATTTATAGAGCGTGATGCCAGGGGTCTGTGACACCCAACACCTACAGGAATGATGACTTTTGCTCTTGTCAGTGCCATGCAACGTGGGTTTGTGGTGCACGGAGCAGTTGTAAAATGAAAATCTTGGTCAAAGGTTGTATGATGATGGTGTATTCGTGCTCCGTACATCCCGCATGAACAGCAACGATCTGTTCACGGCGCTGTGAAGATAAGAAGCTTTTAGTGCCAACATTAAACATGGTCAAATGGGGCAACCATCTCGGCTCCTGTAGAGATGAGCCAGCGGGATGTACGGCACATCACATCCTCTTCAGGGCGCCATTACTTATCTCCAGATACCTGATCTTCAGGTCTAATGACACAGAAAGAGAGAGAGAGAGAGTGGTGTCTGAGACGGCACATCAAAGGTCATAGCTTATACCTGCTAACCAGCTAATCCCCGGCAGCAAACGGTAGGACGGTGGTGCTCCGCCATGTGAGAACCGGGTGTCCTGAGTGGCAATGTGAGGGCTACCAGGTGCTTTTCTGGACTCTCGTGTGTCAGAGAGAGCTGTCAAACTAGTATTCCAGGGCTCGAAGGGTTACTTTAATTCGCTGTGCTGCTTTTGTAGTTTTAGTAGATCCTTTTATGCATTTCTAGAACCTCCAGCTGTTTGTTCAGGACTTTGTCAAAGGAAGGAGTCAATAATAAAGAGAAAAGATTCTTTCTGGCTTAATCCACTTCTAGTTTTGGCTACAAAAATTGCATAAAAAAATGTCACGTGCGAAAAACCCCTCGGAGTGCTGCTGTTCTAGATCATCTAGTGTTGGGGAGGGGGGAGTCTTTTTTTTCAACATCAGGGTCGATGACACAGATCCTTACAATTTGAGAAAGTGACAAAGTGTCGCCGTTCTAGACGTTCTGGGAAAGTGCTCAACTGTTCTAGAACCAAAAGTGTCAATTCTCTAGAACATCTCGTGTCGGTGCTTTGCTTTTCTCAAGAACCTCATCTGTCTGCTGCTTTTCTAGTTTTAAACTTGACATATTATTGCTTTGAAACTTTTACCAATGTTCTCCTTTTTCTAGAACCCCGAGTGTAAGTCTGCTGGTTTTCTAGAAGCCAATCTTCAGTGTGTTGGTTTTCTAGAAGCATGGACCCTGATCCACCAAAGCAATTATGTTAGAATTCTGGTGTAATCGCTCTAGTTCTACATCTGGCAATAAGTTGCTTTCTTTCCAAAAATAAAGAAAAATATCCATGTCTTTCTTGAATGGTCTTAATTCTCAAATGGGTCCCTCACGTCAATGTCCTGTTTTTCTAGAGCCCCCAAGTGCTGGGGAACTGTTGTTTTTCTAGAACCCTGAGGGTCATCGTGCTGCTTTTCCACTTCTACTTGTGACATGACGGGTGTGGGTTTTTTTTTAAGAAAACAATATTTTAATGTTCTGTTTTCTTTTCTCGAACCCAAATGACTATATGTTTTTTTTTTTTTAAGAACCCCAAGGATCAGCCTGCTGGTTTTCTAGAATCCCAGTTTTTTTTAGAACCCCAGGGATCAGCCTGCTGGTTTTCTAGAATCCCAGTTTTTTTTAGAACCCCAAGGATCAGCCTGCTGGTTTTCTAGAATCCCAGTTTTTTTTTAGAACCCCAAGGATCAGCCTGCTGGTTTTCTAGAATCCCAGTTATCAACATGCTGCTTTTTCTAGTTCTCTATGTGATGTAGTTTTTTTATCATTATTAGAATTTTTGTGTTTTTTTTTTTTTAAAGAACCCGACAAGTCAATGTGCTTTTTTTTTAGTTTCTAGAAAGCACAAATGTGCTGTTTTTCTAGAA
This sequence comes from Phyllobates terribilis, assembly GCF_046119375.1. Classification (NCBI taxonomy): domain Eukaryota; kingdom Metazoa; phylum Chordata; class Amphibia; order Anura; family Dendrobatidae; genus Phyllobates; species Phyllobates terribilis. The sequence continues at coordinate 364,307,346 of NW_027362768.1, forward strand.
CCCCACGCACCTATATGCTTCTTTACTAAACTCAAACTTCTAAGTGCTTCTTTTCCAGAACTCTGAATATCTTTGTGTTGTTCTTTGTAACAATTTTCAATGAATACGATTGTCAATGTGACGTCGTTCTAGAGCCCGAAGTTTCAAGGAGCCGTTCACGTGGGACCAGGGGCAGACACAGACAGGAGAGGACCCCTGTGCAAGAACAATATATGGGCCCTTTGCTGCCCAATAGCTCCTCATAATGCACAATGCCACCTGCTTTGGAGGTGTTGGTGGCCCCTTACATCTTCGTCCACCCCAAAATACTGCTTCTGATAAAATGTCGCCCCTTACGACCATGGACCCTATACCGTCATTTTTCCTTCTACCTCAAATTGTCAGGTTTTATATCATTATTTCACAGTGTCCCAAAAATATCATAAAAATGTGAAATATATGGGAATCACAAATCCATCTGCTAACTCTGGATCCCCAAAATCTGTTCGCAGGGTCTATGGCGGCAGCAGGAGATATCGGAGCAGGAGGATTACTTGTATATATGCTGCCTGTCGGTGCAGATGATGGAGGGCTATGGACGTATCCCATCCCCGGAGCCACCTGTATGATCCCAGAGATCAGCTGGGTTTGTCACTTGCAGTTACATTATTGAGAAAATCATGCACCTTACATGTTCAGCTCTGCTACATCCTAGGGTCTTACCTTCTTCTAGGACACGAAGCAACCCTCCGCCGCTGAGAAATACATAGGATTCCAGATGTTGGTGTGCGAAAAAAATGCTGAATATCCCAAATGACGGTGGATGAATGAGGCCGAGCGCTGCCGGTGTACAGTCCCCGGATCCTGAGTCTGACTCTGCTTCTCTTCCTCCCTCCAAGTGGCTTCAATAATCTGCACAGAGCATAATAAAGCTCAGGGTTACACCTCCAAATCTGACGGAGCCAGGAAAAAAAAAAAAAAAAAAGAAAGAAGAAAATCCTCTGCTGGAGCTGGAGAGCTGCCTCGTTCCTGCTCAGCCACTTTTTAACCTTCTCTTAGTTACATGCCAGGAAGAACAAGGAAAAGCCTGGGAGCGGCGAGAGATGGTGGCGGGCGAGAGACGGACGCGGGGACTTCTACGGATTTATTTATTGTGTTCTAAAATCCAAATCCGTAGATCAAAGAGGGACGACAACTACCCTGACTTTCCGCTCAGACGTCATTTAACAAAGAGACGGAAACTTGGAGGTGACCGTAAGGAAAGAATGTAGAAACCCCCCCCCCCCCACCAGTTCTGCAGTTTTCTAATAAACTTTGTGCTTCGATTCCTCGCGGTTTACAAGATCTCGGCGTGCTGTCAGTGAATAGAAACCGCCTGGCTTTTATCCTTCTACCTTACTTGATACTTTTCACAGCAATACTCAGTGATACATTGTAACAGATTTATGCCTACTCTGGATACAAATGTAACAAATCCTCAGCTGTGTGAGATATTGGGTTTGTAGGGGTTAATTTCAGCCTCTGTGTGCGAGCAGGAAGGTTCCTATTCCTGCTGAATCATGAAAAGTTCAAGAAAGAAAACTCATACTGGGATCGAAAGTTGTCAAACTTTTGATTAAAGGGGCATTCCTGACTTATAAAGTAGAGGTATATTGCTAGGAAACGCCATCACTTTATGAGTAGTGAGGATGTGACCTCTTGGAGAACCCCCCCATCCTGACAGTAAAGGGGGTGCAGCACCGACTGGCCCCTTCTCTGCTTTTTCCTGCAGAGTGATGCCCCTTAGTTGTGCAGTCAGCCCCATTCACTTGAATGGAGCAGTTCTCCTGTCCAACAGGTGGTGCCGCTGTGCTGGAAAACACAATGCAGTCCCCCAGAGGTCGGACCCCCACCAATCATAAACTATTGGCCTATCCCAGCAATACGGCCCAACTTTATGAGGGGAGAGTACTACTTTAAAGGGGTTGTCCGCACATATGATATTGACAAATTATCCCTCAGGTCATCAGATCGGCAGGGGTCTGCTGTTATTAGCTCCTGTGGCATCTGTGCTCCATTCAATGGGTAGCAGCCACTACCGGGTGCTGCAGATCAGCTCCTGATCGGTTCATCAATATCAGAAGAAACAAAAAAGATAACTTTTCACATTTCAATTTTTACTCAAGTAATAACAAAAATATAGAAAAACCTTGAATAACTGTATTTTACTTCAGAGCAGCATTCACAATTCTGCAGGCTTCAGAGCTGAAATCTAAAAAAAAGCAAAACAAAAAAACATTTCATGTCCTATCAATAGGATCACTAGAGGGTCCAACTGTTGGGATCCCCAATGATCATAAGAATGGGGCTTTTGATACCTAAAATGACCCAAGGATCTCATGCTCGACCTTCACTTCATTCATTGTCTATGTGACTATCGTGTGCAATATTGCCATCAGTCCCATAGACAATGAATGGAGAGGAGGAATATTCTGCTAAGCCAGCCCGGTTCTCCGGAGCAAGAGCCCCCAGTCTTAGGACCACCAGAGATCAGTAAATTATTCCCTCTCCTATGGACAGGGGACACATTGTTGTCATCTGGGGATGGAAATACTAAGTGCCCCCTATCGGAGTTCTTAGTGCCCCCTATCTGAGTTCTCAGCTGCTTCCAATGACAACTGGACAGATGCGTTTTCCATCCATTTTAGGCAGAATATCCATCTGTCTCATCTAACGTAAGCGATTCAGGAGAGAAGACGATACGTCCATCCATCATTCTCAGTAACCACACGGGTGGGACACGTCACGCGAGGAGCAGGGTGACCCTCCTGCTACAGCTGTTACATGGGCTTTGACTCATCAACCAATGGTCACGGCGGTTTTCCATAAAACCTGTTACAATAAATGCCGCACGAGCTGATAACACGTGTCATGTGAAACCGCTGCGACTACAGCAGCAAAAAGAGAAAATCAGGCTCTGCCAGGACCACTTTATATTGCTTGACAATTTGTGATATAATAGGATAAGCGTAAAGCATATAACAATATCATGGTACTGTGAAAAAACACAAAATGACATCACAGTATCATGCACATAGTGATGTCACAGAATGGGAATGCAAACACTGATGTCATAGTACAGGGGATATTCACTCAATAAAGCTAAATGTACACAATGATTTCACAGTCCTGGATCAATGCACCCAGTGCAGCTAAAGCTCACAAATCATGCACACAGCGATGTTTCAGGGCTTGGAGAATGCACACAATGACATCACAGTGCAGGGATAATTCGCTCAGTAAAACTAAAGCTCCCAAATCATGCACATAGTGATGTCACAGTACAAGGAAATGTAATCAGTGATGTCACAGTACAGGAGTAATAGCTAAGGCTAATAAATCATGCACATAGTGATGTCACAGTATAGGGAAATGTATTCAGTGATGTCACAGTACAGGAGTAATTGCTAAGGCTCATAAATCATGCACATAGTGATGTCACAGTATAGGGAAATGTAATCAGTGATGTCACAGTACAGGAGTAATTGCTAAGGCTCATAAATCATGCACATAGTGATGTCACAGTATAGGGAAATGTAATCAGTGATGTCACAGTACAGGAGTAATTGCTAAGGCTCATAAATCATGCACATAGTGATGTCACAGTATAGGGAAATGTATTCAGTGATGTCACAGTACAGGAGTAATAGCTAAAGCTCATAAATCATGTACAAAGTGATGTCACAGTATAGGGAAATGTATTCAGTGATGTCACAGTACAGGAGTAATAGCTAAGGCTAATAAATCATGCACATAGTGATGTCACAGTATAGGGAAATGTATTCAGTGATGTCACAGTACAGGAGTAATTGCTAAGGCTCATAAATCATGCACATAGTGATGTCACAGTATAGGGAAATGTAATCAGTGATGTCACAGTACAGGAGTAATTGCTAAGGCTCATAAATCATGCACATAGTGATGTCACAGTATAGGGAAATGTATTCAGTGATGTCACAGTACAGGAGTAATTGCTAAGGCTCATAAATCATGCACATAGTGATGTCACAGTATAGGGAAATGTATTCAGTGATGTCACAGTACAGGAGTAATTGCTAAGGCTCATAAATCATGCACATAGTGATGTCACAGTATAGGGAAATGTAATCAGTGATGTCACAGTACAGGAGTAATTGCTAAGGCTCATAAATCATGCACATAGTGATGTCACAGTATAGGGAAATGTAATCAGTGATGTCACAGTACAGGAGTAATTGCTAAGGCTCATAAATCATGCACATAGTGATGTCACAGTATAGGGAAATGTATTCAGTGATGTCACAGTACAGGAGTAATAGCTAAAGCTCATAAATCATGTACAAAGTGATGTCACAGTATAGGGAAATGTATTCAGTGATGTCACAGTACAGGAGTAATAGCTAAGGCTAATAAATCATGCACATAGTGATGTCACAGTATAGGGAAATGTATTCAGTGATGTCACAGTACAGGAGTAATTGCTAAGGCTCATAAATCATGCACATAGTGATGTCACAGTATAGGGAAATGTAATCAGTGATGTCACAGTACAGGAGTAATTGCTAAGGCTCATAAATCATGCACATAGTGATGTCACAGTATAGGGAAATGTATTCAGTGATGTCACAGTACAGGAGTAATAGCTAAGGCTAATAAATCATGCACATAGTGATGTCACAGTATAGGGAGATGTAATCAGTGATGTCCCAGTACAAGGGTAATTGGTAAGGCTCATAAATCATGCACACAGTGATGTCACACTAGTGTATTTCCACAGCTCTGTCCACATCTACATCAGACATGGCATATTTAATAAGAAAAATAGCTCAGCATGAAGCGTTTCTCCTCACATCAAAATGGTGGACCACGACAAAATGGCGGCAACAGAACCCTGGAAGTGTCCGCTGCATAATGCTGCATTGATAACACAAATCACAACCATGATTTTGGCTGCTGCTTCGCGGCCGCTGACCTGGTAACCTGTCACCCAATTGTTAACCTCCACCAATAGTTCAGCTCCATCTTTTTACCACTGAACGTTTCCTCAGGACTGCTATGCAAAATGGCCTCTGAGACGCAACAGTCGGTCAATTGGTTGTCCTCAAATGTAAGATGGCGTCTCATTGGTTGCCATGGTAACAGCCTCAGCACCAGATGAGCCGCAGGTTCACATTTACCATCAATACATCTCTGACAGAACTGTGAAAGCAGATTTTTCAGACTACTAAGTGGTCCATTAGGGTTCTGTCATTTTGTCTGGAAGGAATCGCGTCCCACGGTGTCAATGTGAACAGAGCCTTAAAGGGGTTGTTCCATCAGAGGCCATCCCTTTCAGAAAGTGCCCGTTGAGGGCAGGGCCGGCTCAAGGTCCCAGTGTGCTGCTCTTTTCCTCCTCGTACTGTAATATTTCCGAGTATAATAAAATTACCGTTCTGCTACGAAGCTCTGTCGCAGGTGTACAAAGATGGCCGACACAGGGACGTTCACTAGGCCCCTGGCTGCCATGACAGCTCCATCAGCACCACATTTTTAACCTCTTAAATGCCGCGGTCACAATCGACAGCGGCATCAAAGGGGTTTAACGTCAGTTAGACTGGAGTGGGCTGCATAATGCCGCCATCACTTGCACTCTATGGGGTGGACTCAGAAGAGCCTGGTGACAGGACATATAGGATTTTTTTCTATGGTGCCCCCACCCAGCGATCCCCTCCGCTGGTATTTCTGTGTCATCTTAGTGAATGCCCCCCTTTGATAAATTGCTCCATTGTACGCGGAGCTCAGGAATTTAAGCTATCACATTATCCCATGGACTGTAGGAGAAAATGGCCACTCCGGCCTGGTATCAGTGGGCACAGCTGCCGGGGCCATCACCGGTGACACAACATTACTCACTGGCTTTGTACGGCACTAATAGCAGCAATTGTGACATTACTCATAGAAGGGACCGCGACGGGCAGGGAAGAGATTACCGACAATTGCTCAGTCCACTTTAAAGCACTTTTTTTTAAATTATTTTTTAATTTTTCTTTATGTTTTCTAAGCGCATATCCGTGCTTACTACATAAACGGCGCAATTTTTGCAAAACTGTATGCTTTCCTGCTTTCGTTAATTTTCCTGAAAGCTCTGTTGTATTTTTTATGAGGCATATTTTTTGCTCTGTTCCTCTCTTATTCCTCCTGGAAATGTATGCGCAAATTGACAACTGGCTGTTACCATTTCCCAGGTCCTTGCACATTGATTTCGCCAGAACTGACGGGATTGTGTCTGACTGTGTAAGGACGCACTTCCATTAAAGGTTTTTCCTACTTCTGGGCTTGGGGAGGGGAAAAAAAACGTAAAAAAAATTGATGCTCCTCTTTCGGGACGGCGCAGCACCTCCATCCTTATTAGTACTTTGTCCCTCACTGATCTACTTGGTTCATCTGAGCGCTGCAGCCAATCAGTAGCTGCTGATAAGCTGCAGCGTTCACACTTTCTCCTCCCGCACCCACATGACAGACCTGCAGGCGGGGGATGCAGAACTGAGTACGGAGGAGCAGCGCCAATTTGGGTTGTCTCAAATTTTTTAAAATATTTTTCACCTCCCTTGACCAAATCATGGACAACCCCTTTAAGAAAGAAAATATTACTGCACTTCCAGGAGGAATAACACAATACAGAATTCCAAATTCAGGTGCTCCAGAATGCTTATTTTATGGAGAATACATAAAATATTATTGCAGAACAGGCGACTTTTTTGCCCCCCCCCCCCAAAAAGGTGCAAATAAAAAAGATTAAAGACAAAGATGGAGAGCATTTCTGGTTTTATGCAAAATTTATCATCCATCAAGAATTTTTGTGCAAAAATTATCAACGAATTCCGCAAGACAAAAAAAAAAAGTGACTTAAAAAAAAAGCAAAAACGAAACACAAATGATGAGTCTCTCTTACCTGTCGTGAATGAAGCGTATATTGTTTTTTCGGTCAGATTTTCTGTATCCCTTGGGATATTGCTCCCTGGAAGCTCTGGCGTCCGGCGGAGATCTGTGTGATGTGTACAGCGGCAAGGTTCGCTGTCTGTGGGATAATGAGGCACCTAATTGAATGGAGCCGGCCCCTGGCAGCATTACGGGTCATCCTCTCCATGCAGGGATTACCGGGGAGGCCACGTGGGCCGCAGCCTGACAGGCGTAAGCACTTCACGCTGGGTTCATCCATGCCCGGGCCAGGAATAACCGCAGAGCCTTGGTCTCCCGCTGTGGCCTCAGGACAAGGGATTTTTTCGATGTGTTTTGACATGTCTATCCTGTTGTAAAGTCAACAATTGAAAAAAAAAAAATATAGGATTTTTTTTAGGATAATTGGGTAATTTCATAATGATGATAATATCAATGATCGCTTCTTTATTTATTTTTTAATTTATCGTTTGTAATCAATTTTGATTTTTTTTTTTATTCATTGTTTTCGGTTATTTTTTTTTTTATAACAAATAAAATCTACAGAACAAAAAAATCAAAGTATGAAAATAGTATATAAAAAATGAAAAATGAGATGCCCTTTAACGCATTTAGGACCCGGAATACAGAGTTAAAGGGTTTAAAGTTATCCCCTATCTATAGAAAAGTATAATTTACTGATCACTGGTGGTCCACCTGCTAGGACCCCCAGCAGCGGAGGTGCATATATTCACCCTCCACTCCATTCACTGACTATACGACTGCCGGGGAAAGCTGAGTACTGCGCTCCGCTATTTCTTGGCCCATAGACAACCAATGGAGTGGAGATCCCATTAAGATGGGCCGGTTCTTGGGATCGCTGGGGGTAGGGATAACTTTTAGTTCTCTGCCATTTTTCCACACATATGAAGCCTTTCGTTGCAAGTTCAGGTCCTCTTTGGGGACCTATAAAAAAGACCTATAAAAAATGTAAAAGAAAAATATCATAAATATCAAAAACAAAAAAATAAGTATAAATCACTCCCCTTTTTTACCAGAACATAAAAAATATTAACATATTTAGTATCGGCGCTCAAGTAAGTGTCCGATCTAATAAAATATCAAAATAAATATCCAATATGGTCCATACCGAAACAATTCAAAATGGCAGAATTGCTATTTTTTACTCACTTTACATTACCAAAAAATGGAATAAATTGAGTTCAGAAAGTCGTACGGACCCCAAAATGATAATGATAAAAATTCCAGCTCGTACAGTGAAAAATAAGCCCTGATACAACTACATGGAATTAAAAATAAAAAGGTTTTAGCTCTTGGAAGACAAAGAGGAAAGTCAAAGAGAAGGAGAGTCCGTCGCCCAATGGCCCATATAGACCTGGAGCCGGCCCTGGCTGTAATGGAGGCCATATAAGAGGTCACCAAGTCCTATAGGGGTACTGAGGTAGCCACCGCTCCCGGGCCCTGGTACTTGAGATAGGGGGCCACATTTATTAGGCATCCAGCTTCATCAAAATGGGAACAGCTTGCTCTGAAGTTTCCCTACTTTCTGCCGTATTGGTCGTCCCACAGATTTCCCAGAGACAGAATCTGGATGACTCGATTGTTTTTGGACACTTCACTTCTTCCCCTATTGGAGTCATTTTCCCATCATATCTTACATCAAAGCGCTTTAGATCCTCTCCACACAACACAGCGCGCTCCGCCATGTCCCATATACTGACCCTGCCGTGTAATGGGCACGACTTTGAAGAGGCAACCACTTAACGTAAATCACCCTCATTATCTCTTCCGCAAAGCAAGATGGGACCTTATTACTTCGCCCTCTGCTCATTCACCTCCATTAGGTGATTACTCGGCTCTTAGGATGTCATCAGGATTCTTTCATGTGATTTCCAGTGAAGTTCTTCTGGCCCATCCAGAGATCCTCCTATGGGCTCAGTCCTGAAATTAGGTTTCTTGAACATAGAAGAAAAACCAACTAAGGCAATGACGTCTTTTTCAGGTGGCGTTCCCCCTGAGGAAGCGCTGCGAAACCACCACTAAAAATGAACAAAATGCACAGCAATGTAAAAACAATATTGCTGTTCACATGTTCAGTCTTTCGTTACTTCTTTTAACCCCTTTAGGTTTCAGAAATCATGAAGCGGTTAAAAAAAAAGTAGTATGCACTCTCCATTATGGCGGAAAGTACTGCAAAAAGAAGCCACCAGTGAAGCTGCTTCAGGAAAATGACAGCTGGCGTTTTCCTGAAGTGTCTCTGCCTAGGAAAGTCTTGGCATCTTAAAGATGTTGTGTGCACATACCCATACAGAGTTTTTTTTTAGTTTTTTTTTTTTTTTAAAGGATCTGCTTAAAAATCCTCTTCAAAAATCAATTTGCTATTCACATGAGTTTTTTTTTGTGCATTTTTTTCTTAAAAAGGTTTTAAAAAATTCCTGGTGGAAAAAAAAATAAAATAAAAGGAAATAACTTTTCTGAAGTGGCTCTTGATGGAGTCTACTCCTAACAAAGCCAAATCAAAAGGCTGCAAAAACAGCCCCCCTAAACGCTTCCAAAACACCATGAGTATCTACCCTAGAAAAGTTCATTGAAGTACCGGAGTTTCTGCTTGAAAAACACATTATTGTTCAACATCTGAAAAAACCTGTGTGAACATAGTCTTAAAGGAAAACTCTGTTTTAACCATTTCCTAATAGGAATATTTTTTAAATGTCCCATAAAGTTGAATGACCGGTTTATCTCTGCTACATTGTATAATATTTTTAGGCAATTATTTTCTTCTGAGCCAGTGTCCATATTATAAGACCTTTGGGTGCAAATACTTTTTCAGTTGCAGAAATGCATGCTAAATACCCTGTGGTGTCCAGGAGGCGCTGCCTTATAGAAACCCTATAGCCCCCTGGGCCGGGTTACCATGGATAATGACAAACACTTCAGTTTTAGACCTGATACTTGAATGGGAAGAAATTAATAGCCACCCTGTGCCCCGCGCTGGCGGAAACCCAGCAACCCATAGCAGCTATGCCATAGTGCCGATCTGTAGGGTTGTAAAAGTGGAAAAAATCCTAAAGTCGGAGCCTCATAAACATGCGGCAGCGTTATAGGACAAGCTGTGGGCAGTCACATATAACAAATGAAGGTAAATGGGGTAGAAAATACAGATGCAGCAGAGCTGAATATGTTAAAGGGATTATTTCTAGTGTAGAAAACCCATTGCCAAATACCTTTAAATCGTATAGATAGGAAGGGGGCCCTTTAAGTAACTGAGTGGATATAAAGAGGGTCTCTTCAATGTCGCCCCTGGCCACCAGGACTTGTAGAGAACAATGGCACAATTAAAAATCAATATGGCCCTCAGCAGTACTGTGTGATTGGGGACCACTCTCTAAGGAAAGATTAGAGGGGTACATAGCATGACTACTTTTTAAAGGTTTGGGTTAGTTTAGGGATGGGCGACATGGGCAATTGCCCAGTTTTCTTCTCATTATTGGCCCTGAGTGTGACACCAGCGTTGTGCCTATGTTAATCTCAGGGTTGGTGGAGATCCCAGAGATTGGACCCCATTGATCATAAAGTGATGGCATATCCTAGCCTGTGTATAAGATGGGTATACCCCTTTAAGAAAAAGTATATAAACCTTGTAGATGACAGGCCAAAATAATTTAAAACATCTTCTTTTTTGTGCTGGACTGTAGGAACATTAGTGCCAGGATCTGACCCCTTGTTGTCTTGTAGGATCTCACAATTTGATAGAAAGTAGTTTTTGGAGTCATCCGCCCCCTCACTGCGAGGAGCTGCCAACAGAGAAAGAAAGACTCACCGGTCCGGGAGGAATCGGCTTTGTTTAATTTACTGTACGTCTGGGTTTATATTTTTATCTGATGCTGGCACGGAAACTGCGAGAATCGTGTGGGATAATTGTTCTTCCAGTCATCTGTCATGACTTAGAAAAAAATAAAAATAAATACAAAACCAAAAAAATACAAAACACAAAAAAAAATACCAGATCATAGAAAAAATGTAAAACAAAAAGTAGAAAAACACAGAATAAAAATACAAAACACACACAAATAAAAGAAAAAAAATGCAAAAAAAAAAAATTGATGGAAAAATTTCAAAAGCACAGCAGTAGAAAGCACGGAAAAAAAGAAAAAATGCAAAACAAAAAAGAACAAACAATAGAAAAAATGCAAAACAAAAAAAGTAGAAACAATAAAAAAAAATACAACAAAAATATATTACACACAAATAAAAGAAAATTAAAAAAAGCACAATAAAAAGAAGGAAAAAAAGGAAAAACACAAGAAATAGAAAAAAATCTTTTAGCTACACTGATACATTGTAACAGATTGTATCACATAAAATAATGCAACTAGCTTACGATGGGGTTTTCAGCCCCCTTAATAATTAAAGGGACAGTCCAAGATTTATACATTGATGACCGATTCTAAGTGGGCAGTCTGATGGCCGTATAAATCGGTGGAAGATTGGACCGGCCGGCAGCTCCCCTGACAGTTCATATATTTCTATGCAGCTGTCACACTCAGGTCGGGAGAGCCGCCAGCCAGTCCGTGCGCTGAGGTCCATCTATTTGGCCGTCTGACTGCACCCTTAGGATCGGTCATCAATATCAGCTTGATGGAGGCTGAGTTGCAGTACCAGAGAATGGCCACTATGAAGCGCTGTTTACATCTGGCCGCTGCAGGGGCTGCAAACATCTGATTGTTGGTGTTGTCGGGTGTCAGACTCACCAATCTGATATTGATGATGACCTACACACAGGATAGGTGATCAATATACCTTTGATAACCCCATTAATGTTTCCATTCACTGACAGCATGCAGAATGCTAAAAAAGAGTTAAATGCAAAGTATATTTGAAAGAAAGTCACATCCCTTTAAATTTCTTCTGGTTTCGCATTCGACACCCTGCGCAGCTGTTGTAGGTGCTCCGGCGTCAGCGCTGCCGCTTCTGTTGCAGGTGATATAGAGCAGGTGCCGGACATGACGTGTTCTGTAATCAAATCCTTTAACTGCAAACCTGAGCCGGCTGCTGTAATAAAAGGGAACTCCGAGGGTTAACGACTGCGCCGCATCGGGGGATTATTATAAAGAGCCATCATCCCCAGACCTGAACCACATCTGCTTTTTTTTTTTTTTTAGCTCTGCTACATTAGGGCACAATTATCATCATGGAGTTTCCATGCTTTACACTGCAGCTCTGCTCCAGCTAGCAGTCCGGATGATTGACAGTCCGGAACAACAGCATGGTTGAGCCGCTAGTCCAAACTTTGGGCAGAGGAAGTCCTCCCTCTCCAGTATCAGAGGAGCGCGGTGACACTGAAGATGTCTGACTCCAGCGATCCTGGGCAGTTACAAAGCGATGCTTTATAGCTAAGAGCTTGTAAATACTGCTTATACAGGAGACTGGCCACCTCTGAAAGACTGAAGAAGGTGGTCGGTAACCCAGGCAATAAGCAGTAAACAAGAAATTTAAAAATCCTTCTGTTCTTGAGAACGAAAAGGATTTTTAATAAGAAGTAAATTGTAAAATTTCTTGCTTATTAAAGGCACTTTCCAATTTAGCAACCCCTTTAAAAGGGTTCTCTAGTGAGAGCTCCTGTGCCGGGGTCCGCACTCCCGGATGGGTGATCATTATTTGATTGGTTGAGATTTGACACCTCTACTAATCAGAAAGGGCTGCTTCCCCTTCATTGGTTACCCAGAGATAGCGCCATCTACATGGTTGTGGCAGTGCCTGGTACTGCAGCTCAGACTGATGTATTTGTATGGGATTGAACTTCTGTGTCTGGTAAACAAGAAAGGGAACATAGGAGATAATCACAGCCCCTTATTTCAGCTAATGGGCAGCGGTCTCAGGAGTCAGACCCCCTCCGATCAAATATCAATGACCTATCCTAAGGAGTAGTCACCAATATGAAAGTCTTGGGAAAAAAAACTCTTTAAGGGGTTAATTTTTTACAATATCAGTAAAGTTAAAAAAACAAAGAAACCCTTGAGATTGCTCCAAAGTCTGAGGATCCTCCTGGAATATTTCTGTATTATTCCCAGAATTCCCACCGCTCTGCCGCAGAGAACCTGATCGCTCGCCGCACGTTTTCCCCATTACTTTGGAAGCTGTGGAATTTGGTAAAGGAAATGGTCCGATTTCCTACCACACCCAAGGAACGGCGATCGTCTTATGTACATGTCCGACCCTTCCTTCTCCGTCTGCTCCAGCAGCAATCTGTGAACTATGGGGGGCTGGGGGCTCCGACTATTAAAACCTGTGTGACACATTGTATAAGAAATGATAATATTTTACTTGCCCGCATTAGAGAAGCAGAGATTTATTTATCCCCCCCTTTTATATAGCGCCATCATATTCCACAGCACCGTACAAGCACCAACATCACTGTCCCCATTGGGGCTCACAGTCTAAATTCCCTATCAGAATAGTGTGGGACCCCCTGACCCCCCAAAACCCTTGATACACTAAATAAATTCAGAGCTTAACCCCTTAAACAAATACAAATCCCAGCAGAATAGTGAGTGCAGCTCTGGAGTATAATACAGGATGTAACTCAGGATCAGTAATATAATGTATGTACACAGTGACTGCACCAGCAGAATAGTGAGTGCAGCTCTGGAGTATAATACAGGATGTAACTCAGGATCAGTAATATAATGTATGTACACAGTGACTGCACCAGCAGACTAGTGAGTGCAGCTCTGGAGTATAATACAGGATGTAACTCAGGATCAGTACAGGATAAGTAATGTAATGTATGTACAGTCATGGCCAAAAGTTTTGAGAATGACACCAAAATTATATTTTCACATGACCTGCTGGCCTCTGGTTTTTATTAGTGTTTGTCTGATGTTTATATCACATACAGAAATATAATTGCAATCATATTATGAGTACCAATAGATTATATTGACAGAATGAGTTAATGCAGCAAGTCAATATTTGCAGTGTTGCCCCTTCTTCTTCAAGACCTCTGTAATTCTCCCTGGCATGCTCTCAATCAACTTTTGGACCAAATCCTGACTGATAGCAGTCCATTCTTGCATAAATAATCAATGCTTGCATTTTGCCAGAATTTGTTGGTTTTTGTTTGTCCACCCGTCTCTTGATGATTGACCACAAGTTCTCAATGGGATTAAGATCTGGGGAGTTTCCAGGCCATGGACCCAAAATCTCTATGTTTTGTTCCATGAGCCATTTAGTTATCACCTTTGCTTTATGGCAAGGTGCTCCATCATGCTGGAAAAGGCATTGTTGGGCGCCAAACTGCTCTTGGACGGTTGGGAGAAGTTGCTCTTGGAGGACATTCTGGTACCATTCTTTATTCATGGCTGTGTTTTTAGGCAAGACTGTGAGTGAGCCGATTCCCTTGGCTGAGAAGCAACCCCACACATGAATGGTTTCAGGATGCTTTACAGTTGGCATGAGACAAGACTGGTGGTAGCGCTCACCTCTTCTTCTCCGAATAAGCTGTTTTCCAGATGTCTCAAACAATCGAAAAGGGGATTCATCAGAGAAAATGACTTTGCCCCAGTCCTCAGCAGTCCACTCCCTGTACCTTTTGCAGAATATCAGTCGGTCCCTGATGTTTTTTTCTGGAGAGAAGTGGCTTCTTTGCTGCCCTCCTTGAAACCAGCCCTTGCTCAAAGAGTCTCCGCCTCACAGTGCGTGCAGAAGCACTCACACCAGCCTGCTGCCATTCCTGAGCAAGCTCGGCACTGCTGGTAGTCCGATCCCGCAGCTGAAACAGTTTTAAGATACGGTCCTGGCGCTTGCTGGTCTTTCTTGGGCGCCCTGGAGCCTTTTTGACAACAATGGAAGCTCTCTCCTTGAAGTTCTTGATGATGCGATAGATTGTTGACTGAGGTGCAATCTTTGTAGCTGCGATACTCTTCCCTGTTAGGCCATTTTTGTGCAGTGCAATGATGGCTGCAAGTGTTTCTTTAGAGATAACCATGGTTAACTGAAGAGAAACAATGATACCAAGAACCAGCCTCCTTTTAAAGTGTCCAGTGATGTCATTCTTACTTAATCATGACTGATTGATCGCCAGCCCTGTCCTCATTAACCCCTTAAGCCCCGAGGGTGGTTTGCACGTTAATGACCAGGCCAATTTTTACAATTCTGACCACTGTCGCTTTATGAGGTAATTACTCTGGAACGCTTCAACGGATCCCCCTGATTCTGAGATTGTTTTTTCGTGACATATTGTACTTCATGATTGTGGAAAAATTTCTTCGATATCACTTGCGTTTATTTGTGAAAAAAATGGAAATTTGGCAAAAATTTTGAAAATTTTGCAATTTTCAAAATTTGAATTTTTAAGCCCTGAAATCAGAGAGATATGTCACACAAAAGAGTTAATAAATAACATTTCCCACATGTCTACTTTACATCAGCACAATTTTGGAACCAAAATTTTTTTTTGTTAGGGAGCTATAAGGGTTAAAAGTTGACCAGCGATTTCTCATTTTTCCAACAAAATTTACAAAACCATTTTTTTAGGGACCACATCACATTTGAAGTCACTTTGAGAGGTCTTTATGACAGAAAATACCCAAAAGTGACACCATTCTAAAAACTGCACCCCTCAAGGTGCTCAAAACCACATTCAAGAACTTTATTAACCCTTCAGGTGTTTCACAGGAATTTTTTGAATGTGAAAGAAAAAAATGAACATTTAACTTTTTTCACAAAAATGTTACTTTAGACCCAATTTTTTTTATTTTCACAGGGGTAACAAGAAAAAATGGACCCCAAAATTTGTTGTGCAATTTCCCCTGGGCACGCAGATACCCAATATTTGAGGAAAAAACACTGTTTGGGCGCACGGCAGGGATCGGAAGGGAAGGAGCGCCATTTGACTTTTTGATTGTAAAATTTGCTTGAATAATTAGCGGACGCCATGTTGTGTTTGGAGAGCCCCTGTGTGCCCAAACTTTGGAGCTCCCCCACAAGTGACCCCATTTTGGAAACTAGACCCCCCAAGGCACCTTTCTAGATGCATAGTGAGCACTTGGAACCCCCAGGTGCTTCACAAATTGATTCGTAAAAATGAAAAAGTGAAAAAAAAAACACTTTTTCATTTTTACGAATCAATTTGTGAAGCATCTGGGGGTTCCAAGTGCTCACTATGCATCTAGATAGGTGCCTTGGGGGGTCTAGTTTCCAAAATGGGGTCACTTGTGGGGGAGCTCCAATGTTTGGGCACACAGGGACTCTCCAAATGCAACATGGTATCCGCTAACAAATTGAATGGAAAATCGGCTCAAATTGTTAGCAGACACCATGTTGCGTTTGGAGAGCCCCTCTGTGCCCAAACTTTGGAGCTCCCCCACAAGTGACCCCATTTTGGAAACTAGACCCCCCAAGGCACCTTTCTAGATGCATAGTGAGCACTTGGAACCCCCAGGTGCTTCACAAATTGATTCGTAAAAATGAAAAAGTGAAAAAAAAAACACTTTTTCATTTTTATGAATCAATTTATGAAGCACCTGGGGTTCCAAGTGCTCACTATGCATCTAGATAGGTGCCTTGGGGGGGTCCAGTTTCCAAAATGGGGTCACTTGTGGGGGAGCTCCAATGTTTGGGCACACAGGGACTCTCCAAATGCAACATGGTATCCGCTAACAAATTGAATGGAAAATCGGCTCAAATTGTTAGCGGACACCACGTTGCGTTTGGAGAGCCCCTCTGTGCCCAAACTTTGGAGCTCCCCCACAAGTGACCCCATTTTGGAAACTAGACCCCCCAAGGCACCTTTCTAGATGCATAGTGAGCACTTGGAACCCCCAGGTGCTTCACAAATTGATTCGTAAAAATGAAAAAGTGAAAAAAAAAACACTTTTTCATTTTTATGAATCAATTTGTGAAGCACCTGGGGTTCCAAGTGCTCACTATGCATCTAGATAGGTGCCTTGGGGGGTCTAGTTTCCAAAATGGGGTCACTTGTGGGGGAGCTCCAATGTTTGGGCACACAGGGACTCTCCAAACGCAACATGGTATCCGCTAACAAATTGAATGGAAAATCGGCTCAAATTGTTAGCGGACACCACGTTGCGTTTGGAGAGCCCCTCTGTGCCCAAACTTTGGAGCTCCCCCACAAGTGACCCCATTTTGGAAACTAGACCCCCCAAGGCACCTTTCTAGATGCATAGTGAGCACTTAGAACCCCCAGGTGCTTCACAAATTGATTTGTAAAAATGAAAAAGTGAAAAAAAAAACACTTTTTCATTTTTATGAATCAATTTGTGAAGCACCTGGGGTTCCAAGTGCTCACTATGCATCTAGATAGGTGCCTTGGGGGGTCTAGTTTCCAAAATGAGGTCACTTGTGGGGGAGCTCCAACGTTTGGGCACACAGGGGCTCTCCAAACGCAACATGGTGTCCGCTAACAATTTGAGCCGACAATTTGTTAGCGGATATCATGTTGCATTTGGAGAGTCCCTGTGTGCCCAAACATTGGAGCTCCCCCACAAGTGACCCCATTTTGCAAACTAGACCCCCCAAGTCACCTATCTAGATTCATAGTGAGCACTTGGAACCCCAGGTGCTTCACAAATTGATTCATAAAAATGAAAAAGTGTTTTTTTTTTTCACTTTTTCATTTTTACGAATCAATTTGTGAAGCACCTGGGGGTTCCAAGTGCTCACTATGCATCTAGATAGGTGCCTTGGGGGGTCTAGTTTCCAAAATGGGGTCACTTGTGGGGGAGCTCCAAAGTTTGGGCACACAGGGGCTCTCCAAACGCAACATGGTGTCCGCTAACAATTTGAGCCGACAATTTGTTAGCGGATATCATGTTGCATTTGGAGAGTCCCTGTGTGCCCAAACATTGGAGCTCCCCCACAAGTGACCCCATTTTGCAAACTAGACCCCCCAAGTCACCTATCTAGATTCATAGTGAGCACTTGGAACCCCAGGTGCTTCACAAATTGATTCATAAAAATGAAAAAGTGTTTTTTTTTTCACTTTTTCATTTTTACGAATCAATTTGTGAAGCACCTGGGGGTTCCAAGTGCTCACTATGCATCTAGATAGGTGCCTTGGGGGGTCTAGTTTCCAAAATGGGGTCACTTGTGGGGGAGCTCCAAAGTTTGGGCACACAGGGGCTCTCCAAACGCAACATGGTGTCCGCTAACAATTTGAGCCGATTTTCCATTCAATTCGTTAGCGGACACCATGTCGCGTTTGGAGAGCCCGTGATGTGCCTAAACAGTGGAGCTCCCCCACAAGTGTCCCCATTTTGGAAACTATACCCCTCAAGGATTTTATTAAGGTGTATAGTGAACATTTTGAACCCAGAGGTACGGCACAGAATTTGTTTACATTAGGTCATCATATTGAATAAGTTGTCATTATTCTTGAGCGCAAGTGCTCGCTACTTGAGTTTGCATCGGGTACTCAGGTATGTACCATGTACAGCGTGTGCTCGAGTGACATGCTCGAGTCCCTGCTCCGCATGTTTCACGGTTATTAGACACCCAAAAAAAACCATGCGGGGATCGCTCGTGCATGGCAGGCAATCCCTGTAAAGTTTTTTTGGCCGCGAAGCATATGGGGCAGAGACTCGAGCATGTCACTCAAATACCCACGATACTCAATGCATACCAGAGCACCCGATGCAAACTCAAGTAGCGAGCACTTGCGCTCAACACTAGTCGCCATATCGTCATCTTTTTTTCTTACTTTTGAAAAAAATCCCAACCCCAGCCCTAACCCTAGCACAACCCTAACCATAGCACAACCCTAGCCCTAGCACAACCCTAGCCCCAGCACAACCCTAGCCCCAGCACAACCCTAGCCACAGCACAACCCTAGCCCCAGCACAACCCTAGCCCCAAACCCAGCCCTAACCCTAGCCCAATCCTAACCCAAGAGTTTATTTTTGACGCCGTTCCTTGTGCGGTATAAGTGATTAGACGACTTTATTCTTCAGGTCGGTGTGATTGCAGCAATGCCAGAATCATATGGGGTTTTTATGACTGACAGCTGTCACACACTAAAAGACGCATTTTTTGTAAAATCTAGTTTTTGCATCGCCATATTTTGAGAGCTATAATTTTTCCAGATTTTGGCAGACAGTCATGTGACGGCTCGTTTTTTGCGGGATGACTTGACGTTGTTATTGATGCCATTTTCAGGCACGTGACATTTTTTGATCGCTTTCTATTCCGATTTTTGGGAGGCAGAATAAACAAAAACCAACAATTCAGGAATTTTTTTTTTTTTTATTCTGTTCCGCGTGTGGTAAAATTGATGAGGTAGCTTTATTCTTCGGGTCAGTACGTTTACAGCGGTACCACATTTGTATCATTTTTCTATGTTTTGGCGCTTATACACAATAAAAGCTATTTTATAGAAAAAAATATTTTTTAGCATCGCTTTATTCTGAGAGCTATAACTTTTTTATTTTTCGGCTGATGGAGCTGTATGGCAGCTTGTTTTTTGCGGGACGAGATGACGTTTTCAGCGGTACCATTTTTATTTATATGCGTCTTTTTGATCGCGTGTTATTCCACTTTTTGTTTGGCGGTATGGTGATAAAGCATTGTTTTTTGCTTCGTTTTTTTTTTTTACCGTGTTCACTGAAGGGGTTAACTAGTGGGACAGTTTTATAGGTCAGGTTGTTCCGGACGCGGCGATACCAAATATGTGTACTTTTATTGTTTTTTTTTATAATAATATTTATTGATGGGTACATTATATTTTTATTTTTGGTGGATTATTTTTTTTATTTTTTTTTAATATTTTTGCAAATTTTTTTTTTTTTTTCCACTTTCAGACAGTTTATACACTTTATTACTTTGTCCCACTCTGGGACTTTCACTTTTTTTTCTCTGATCGCCTGCATGGCACAGGAATGGAGCACCATCCCTATGCCATGCAGGCTGTCAGCGGTGCACAGTGTGAAGATTGTTTGGAGATGCACTGCGCATGTCCAAACAATCTTCCTGCTGTCTGGTGACCCGGATGTTGTCATGACGACATCGGGTCGTCATGGCAACACCCAGGAAGCCTTTGCAGACTGCGCTGGAAGCCGGAAGAGGAGGTGAGTATCGGCGATCACCTCCCCTTGCCCCCGCAATGCCGCGATCGACTTCGATCGCAGCATCGCAGGGGTTAATGTGCTGGGAGCGGTGCAGGACCGCTCCCTGCACATAGTATCGGGTGTCAGCTGTGACAATCAGCTGACACCCGGCGGCGATCGCGCCCGCACAGCCTGTGTGCGCGCGCGATCGCGATGATGTACTAATACGGGTCTGGCTCTTAAGTCCCAGGGCACAGACGTGTATTAGTACGTCAGATGTTATTAAGGGGTTAACACCCACACCTGTGTTAATGGATCAATCACTAAAACGATGTTAGCTGCTCCTTTTAAGGCAGGACTGCAATGATGTTGAAATGTGTTTTGGGGGTTAAAGTTCATTTTCTGGGCAAATATTGACTTTGCAAGTACAGTAATTGCTGTTAAGCTGATCTCTCTTTGACATTCAGGAGTATATGCAAATTGCCATTACAAAAAATGAAGCAGTAAACTTTGGAAAAATTACTATTTGTCTCATTCTCAATACTTTTGGCCATGACTGTACACAGTGACTTCACCAGTGGAATAGTGAGTGCAGCTCTGAAGTATAATACAGGATGTAACTCAGGATCAGTACAGGATCAGTAATGTAATGTATGTATACAGTGACTGCACCAGCAGAATAGTGAGTGCAGCTCTGGAGTATAATACAGGATGTAACTCAGGACTCAGGATTAGTAATGTAATGTATGTACACAGTGACTGCACCAGCAGAATAGTGAGTGCAGCTCTGGAGTATAATACAGGATGTAACTCAGGATTAGTAATGTAATGTATGTACACAGTGACTGC